>NC_088923.1:22192500-22260000 GCF_038396675.1 Hydra vulgaris
TTACATTTGGACATGATGTCATGCGAGAATCGAAATTGCAATACTTGGCTCTGCAACAAAACATGTTTGCCAAAAAATTTTGTAATGCTAGAAACGGATGCCACGAGCGCCCCTGAACCTAATACTTATTAAGTAAACGTAATATATATATACTTCTTTGGCTTTCCTGGCTTCGCTTCACTTCTCAAAATAAATAAAATTTATATATATAAATGGCTGCTAAAAACGAGCGTCACGGGCACCTCTGAATTTTCTAGTGCCCAAATAATAACAAATGCGCGGAAAATGAAACTAAATACTTTAAAATACAATAGCTATCGAGATTTGAAATAGTAATACAATACACCATAATAGTTATTGTAGTTTTTAATCCCAGCAATACATTACAATAGTTTTAGAGCTTCATTGTTTTATTGCTTTATTGTTAGAAAAAAAAAAACAGTAGTTATTGTAACTATTTTTAATCACAGCAATACATTACAATAGTTTTAGAACTTCAATGTATTGTTAGAAAAAAAAAACAGTAGTTTTTGTAACTGTTTTTAATCACAGCAATACATTACAATAGTTTTAGAGCTTCATTGTTTTATTGCTTTATTGTTAGAAAAAAAAAAACAGTAGTTTTTGTAACTGTTTTTAATCACAGCAATACAATAACAATAATGTTTTAATTACTTCTCTGGTATTACAATATAATATTATTGTGTTGTAATGTGTTATTGTATTGAATTTTTACAATCACAACTGTCCGAACCCTATTTGTATGTAATGAGCTTCAATTAAATTCTTTTTTTTTTTTCTTAGCTTAAAATCTACATTTTTGAAAACTCGTTTCTAGTAATGGTGGTTGGTGTTGGTTTTTTGAGTAACGGCGTTTGGAGTCCTTTAAACCTTTTTTTTTTTTATATTTTGCTGTTTTTTTATATTGGATGGTATATAGACTTATTTCGAATATGACGTTCAAGAAAATTACAATCACAAATAAGATCTGTACTTTAACGAGCAAGATAACTAGGTTCCTTTATTTATAAATAATTTTATTCAGCATCGATATCCGTGTCTAGAATTATTGAAACTATTATTGAGGAATTTGTCTACTGTAGCTGACAAATTCCTCAATAATAATCTGAAATTTTTTCCAATTGAGCGCACATTAAATAAATTACACATTAAATAAATTGTTTGGTTTACTATGCTGAAAATCATTATTGCAAAACAATGAATCAGTTTTTTTTGATAATATTCAAAATCGCCGAATTTTCAATTTGAAAAAACTAAATATGTAAAATTTATATTTAAATATAATATCACATTATGTTGCTATTTTTTTGTTTTTTATTGTATTACAGACAAATGAATAGCGAGTTTCAAAACTTTTAAAAACATGAAAATTGAACTATTCAGTTAAGTGGCATAATTTTTATATTGTGTTTTTGACATTTTTAATTTATTTTAAAAAGTATTTAATAGGTTTAACGAGTTGTTGTTTTTTTTATAAAATTATTTGTGTTCTAATAAAGTTGATTTATATAGTATGCAATCATTAAAAGTGATTTTATTTCATAATTATATGAGAATAAAAATACGAATTACTTTAATCTAGAATTATCTAATATTTTTCTTTAATCAAAAATGTCAATGGACGCACATTTTATTTCATAAACATACGGAATAAAAAATTACTTTAAACTAGAATTTTCTGATTTTTTCTTTAATCAAAAATCTCAATGGTTGCACAGTGGGACAAAGTGTGGCCAAAAATCAGAAAATCATTGGCCTTAATTTCGATGAAACAAGGCAAATTAAAAGGGTGCACTATAGATGATGAAATCCTAGAATATTAGTCTTGTATGAGTAGTAGTTCCAAAGATATCGGTATTGAAAGTTACATATGTAGATTTAAAAAAACAGTTTTTGCCTCATTTCGTTGTTTTTTTGAAACGTTTTGCTAAGGGGTTGTCCATAAATAACGCCACGCTCTAAGGGGGAGGGGGCAAGCTTAATGATTTTGTGACGATTTATACATAACTTGCTACCGAAGTGTTGCGATTTTGTGACGATGGGGTGGGGGGAGGTCAAAAACGGTCGTAATTTATGGACAACCCTAAAATGATCTAGTAAAATAAAGAGTGGGTTATTATATATAGTTTGAAGGCTATTTAAATTTACTTTTCAATGACAATAAAAATAATTTTAATAAAACTTTGAAAATCTAAACAAGAGTTCAACATGTCGATAATTAAGTGCAACAAAAATTGGTTGCCCCGAGCTCTTTCGAGAAAAAAATTGTAGATTTGAAAATGTCTTTTTGATTACCAAAATTTGAAAATGTCTCGCTGATTACTAAAATTTGAAATTGTCTCGTTGAATACCAAAATTACAATTTGTTTAACTTTTAAGGTGGTACTTAACTGAAAAAATTATTTTATAAAATATTTGTTTTTAAAAATGTCTTTTAAATTTTTAACGACAAAAAATACAAAAAAAAAAAATGTCTGAAAATAATTAGAGTAATAACCTAATAATGCAGGTTTTTTGTTTCAAGGTGTCTTTTAATTGCAGAAAAGTATTCACATAACTATTAGCTACTCATAAAACAAAGAAACTCAGAAAAATCAATTTTAAAATCAAAAGTCATGTACACTACTCAGTTAAATCATCAAAAATCGCCAGCGCAAAATTTTTTGCAGTATTGTTAAATAATATTAAATTCTACAAGGTTCAATTGTCTAAATTTTTTTTTCCATTTTTTACCAAAATAATGCCAGGATGCCAAAAACCAATTTAAACAATTACTATAAAATCTGAAAAGTTTGATCTAATAGCACAACTGTAAAATTCTATTCTGTGTTTATAACTTGATCAGAATGGATATATTATTAAATGTCATTAAAAAGCACGTTTATTTACCAGGTGGTTTTAACATAGATATTCAAAAAATAAATGATGATTGCTACGCTAAACGGTTTGTAAATACTTTTCTTCAGAATAGGGTAATACACATAATAAATAAACCAACGCCAAAAGGATTGGGAATATATATCAATGAGGATTATTCATCGGAAACTGCATCTATCAGGAAAAAACTATTCGAGCAAATGAAGATACATAAGAAAAATGGTATGTTTTAGGTTGGAATTTACGATAAATTAATAGTAAAAGAATTCAAGAAATTACCTTCTAAACTTTAATTATTTTATTTTATACTTTAAATATTTTGTAGTATAACCTTTCTTGTTATTATGGAAGGTATGAATTTTCGTGAATTAAGCTTTAGGGTATTCCAGACAAATAAAAATATACTTTTAGAGAATCATTCAGATCCAGACGTTAATTTTTTAACACTGATGAAATAATTAGCAACATATGCCCTTCTTATTATAATTCCGATATTTTTAATCTTTCTGCTGATATAGATATTAATGAGTTCTCTATTTTACACCTAAATATTAGGAACTTTCAAAAAAATTTTGATAAGTTTAAAGATTTTTTATATAGTGTTGAAATTAATTTTAAAATTATTTGTCTCACAGAGACCTGGTGTCGAGATAAGCAAGTTGAAAAAGATTCAATTTTTCAACTACAAAACTATAAAGTTATTCATCAAGTCAGAAATTCAACAAGACAATAACAATGGACAATAGGTGGAGGAGTATGAATTTTTATCCACAACTCTTTAAATTTTAAACCGCTAACCGAATTTAGTGCAATTAGTAATGATTGCGAATCATTAACGATCGAAGTTATAAATAAAATCACTAAAAACATCATTGTACATGTTGTGTACAGACCGCCATCTGGCAATAACAAATTTTTTGAAAAACACTTTGAAAATTTAATCAAAAACAAAATTTTATGTGACAAACGTGTCTTTTTTGTTGGGGATTTTAATTATAATACGCTTGATTTACGACACAAATAAAAATGTAAAAAAAATTTATGAACATCCAACAATAAATAAACCAACACGAATTACTAGGAATAGCGCAACCTCAATTGATCAAATAATAATAAATGAATATACAAAAAATAAAATAAAAACTGGAATAATAATATCTGATATATCGGATCATTTCCCTATATTTATAATCGCGCATAAAGTTGTCGAACACACCCTTCAAAAAAAAATAATTATTACAAATCGAATATATAATGACATTTCTATGGAACTTTTTAATAATTCTCTATTTTCTGAAAACTGGGATGAAATTCTACAAATTCAAATCGCAAAGACTGCTTATTACAGTTTTCTTCGAATATTCAAAAAACACTATGATAAAGCTTTCCCGGTGGTAACAAAAATTATTAAAACGAAAACATTTATAAACCCTTGGATTACATCAGGAATAATAAAATCATCAAAAAAAAAAGAAAAAAAAAGCGATTGTATGAAGCGTTTTTGAAAAAAAGAACTTATGAAAATGTATTAAGGTATGAAAAAATATAAAGATCACTTTGAATCAATCATAAAGCTTTTAAAGAAGTTATACTATTCAAATAAAATAATAAAATTTAAAGACGATACTCAAAAAACGTGGCAAGTCATCAAAGAATTAATTGGAAAAAAACATTTAAGCTAAATGATCTTCCAAAAAAAACTAAACTATCATCATCAAGATATTACAAAAGAATCGATAATTGCTAAAACATTTAATGAAGTGTTTGTCAATGCAGGTTTAAATTTAGCATCAAAATTAAAACACAGTGAGTTTAACAAGGAGAAATACTTGACTCCTTGCAATTCAATTATGGAAAATGCTAAGTTAACTGAAAAAGAATTATTAGATGCTGTGAGTTCATTAAAATAAAACAAACCACAAGGATTTGATAATGTTAGTAGTAATGTCGTAATTAAATTTATTTTCTATATTAAAAAAGTTCTTTTGCATATATTTAATCTTTTGCATATATTTAATCTTCGTTTAAACAAGGAGTCTTTCCAAAAAAACTTAAAATTGCAAAGGTAATACCAGTTTTTAAGTTTGGAGATGATGCTAATATTTCTAACTATAGACCTATTTCCATTCTTCCATGCTTCTCGAAAATACTAGAACGCATTATGTATAACAAATTATACTCATTTTTAGAAAAAAAATAATACTCTTTATAAGAAACAATTTGGCTTCAAAACAGGGCACTCTACTGATCATGCAGTTCTTCATCTTATTAAGATTATTTTTCAAGGTTTTGACAAAAACAAGTTCACTTTAGGTGTTTTCATAGATCTTAGTAAGGCGTTCGACACTGTTGATCATAGTATTTTAATTAAAAAATTAGAAAACTACGGAATCAAAAATATAAACATAGCTTGGTTAACTAACAATATGTCAACCACTTGCGGCGTTCCTCAAGGATCTATATTAGGACCACTTTTATTTTTAATCTATATTATTGATTTAAGCAAAGCTTCTAATATTCTAGATTCTATTTTATTTGCTGATGAAAAATTTATTTTATTCTCACAGTGATGTAACAACATTATTTAAAACGGTCAACATTGAACTTCTAAAACTAACCGAATGGTTAAATATGAATAAACTTACAATTAATTTAACTAAAACTAATTACACTATTTTTCATCGCCTCCATAAAAAAGATAAAACCCCTCTTGCACTTCCAAAACTTATTATTGGAGAATACATCGTAAAAAGAGAGTGTTCAATGAAATTTCTAAGTGTAATTCTAGATGACAACATAAATTGGAAAGACCACATAAACATGATTGAAAATTTTTATGTGGTCTTTGTGTTTCATGTTTAAAATACATAAATTACTTATTTATTCATTCCTATCTGAATTATGCAAACATTGCCTGGTGCAGCACCAATAAGACAAAAACAAAAAACTTATTTAGCAAACAAAAACATGCAATTAGATTATTATCAAATACACACCGCTTCTTACATTCTGGACCATTGTTCAACAATCTAGAAATATCAAACTTGTACCAAATAAATATATATCATCTTCTAATTTTTATGTATGAAACTAATAATAATACATTACCAAATACCTTTAAACTATTATTTAATAAAATTCAACACAAATACCTGACTAAATTATCAAGTAACAACTTTGTACAACCCAAAACTATATATAAGTCAACCAAGTTTTCAATAACTATTAGAGGACCTATTATATAGAATAAGATGATTAGTAATGATATTAAAACACTTACAACTCTTGAACTGTTTAAACAAAAGCTAAAACTGTTACTTTTAAATAATGAAAAATCAGAGAATTATTTTTAAATCTATCTATAAAAATGTTATATTTGAAAATTATCTATTAGTGCATGCTTTGTTTGTCTGGAAAGGTCTAAATTCTTTAATTATATAAATTATATTCAATTATATTATGAAAAAGTAATTATATAGATTTACAGCATTTATGTGCGCATGTATGTATATGTGTACATGCGCATGTGTGCATATATATACATGTGTACATACATGTGTACCTGTTTATGTGTGTGTGTGTGTGTGTGTGTGTGTGTGTGTGTGTGTGTGTGTGTGTGTGTGTGTGTGTGTGTGTGTGTATGTATGTATATGTGTGTGTATGTATATGTGTATGTGTGTATGTATGTATGTGTATGTGTGTGTATGTATATATGTGTATCCGTATGTATGTATGTGTATGTGTGTATATACGTATATATATATATGTATATATATATATATATATATATTATATATATATATATATATATATATATATATATATATATATGTATATATATATATATACATATGTGTGTATATGTGTATGGGTGTGTATATGTGTGTGTATGTATAAGTATATACGTGTGTGTATGTGTGTATATATATATATATATATATATATATATATATATATATACATACACACACATATATATATATATAAATATATATATATATATATATATTTATATATATATATATATATTTATATATATATATATATATATATATATTTATATATATATATATATATATTGTGTTTTCTGATTATAAATTAACCTTTATGTTTTCATTTTTCATGTTTTCTTTTTTTGCTGTTGGTTTTGGTTTTCTTGAATGATTTATTAAAATTTTACTTTAATGAATAACTTTGAAATTTGAATATATATAGCATTGCATGACCATAAGTTAATCTTCATGTTTTTGAGAATAAATTACTTCTTTAACTTTTATTAAAAACAACTTTGAAAGACTTTAACTATTTTGCATTTTATATAAACTTCTTTGAAAAATTTTGCTTATTTCTCTGATTTTTAATTTTAGTTACAACGTATTTATATAAATGTCTAGAAAAAACAAGGGACTTGGTTATAAGGCAAATCTGTCTTCTTCTCGTCCTTGCCATTTTTATATATATTATAAAACAGGGAACTTGTCAATATTTGTACGGATAAATAAAAGGAAAAAAAAAAAAACGCCTGTAAAGCACAATACTTCTTCAATTATTGATAATATTATGACTAACAACTACATGGTTTCTCAAGTGAAAAGTGGCATCTTAAAAACTGATGTTAGCGATCACTTTCCAAATTTTCTCATAAATTACTCTGTGATTCCTGACGCTATCGCGTCTTCTACAACATTTGTAAGGCAAATAAACAGTCAGTCCATGAACAAATTTCGTGAATTGTTAGCGAAAATTGATCGGGAATTTTTAACTAAGTACAGTGATGCAAATGATGTATGCGACTTGTTAATATGATTGTTTTCTAAACAATATGAAATATCTTTTCTAAAACTTGAAAAAACTAATTTAATAACCCATGGATGATAAATGACCTTAAAAAATCATTCAGAAAAAAACAAAAGCTTCATGAAACATTCTTAAAAAACAAAACTTGTAGCAATGAAATCAAATACAAAAAATATAAAAATTATTTTGAACGATTAAATAAAAAATTTAAAAAAATTTTTGTTCTAATTTCTTAGAACATTCAATAGGAAATAGTAGACAAATAATAGGAAGTTATTAAAGAAGTAATAGGAAAAAAAAAATTTATCAAAAACGCCACAATTTCAAAGAGGTTGAAATCTAATATAAATAAAAATTTATTTGATATGAAAGAAATTGATGAAAATTTAAATAAATTATTTTTAAATATAAGGATAAACTAGCAAGCAGATATAACTCCGGGAAAAAAAAAATTCCAATTCTATTTAAAAAAAAAAACTCACTCTGTAATGGATGAGTCTGAATTATCAGTAAATAAACTTCGAATTTCTTTTAATGCACTTAAAACAAATAAGAATACAGGGTTTAACGATATTGACGTTGATGTTCTAAAAGCTGTTTTTGGTATTGTTGAATTACCTCTGTATTTAATCTCTAAGTTGTCATTAGCAACTGGTATTTTTCCTGGTCAATTAAAAATAGCAATAGTAGTCCTTGTATACATAAATGGCGATGATTCTATACCATCTAACTACAAGGCAATATCCATTCTCTATTTTTCAAAGCTGCTCGAGCGCATTATGTATAACGGACTATATAGAGTGAAAGCGGGTTAAACCGATCATACTATTTTTTCGATCACTGATCGAAAAATTTAAATAAAACCGTAACTGATAGAAATATTTAAAAAATAAAAACACCAGAAAAAAGAGAATCATCTCCTCTTTTCAAATATGTCAAAATAAAATCCAAGTAATTTTTCAGTCATTTTATTTTTATAAAAGTTTAAAAGAAAGAGTCGTAAAAAGTTGCGTTTTTCTTTTATTTGCTATCTTAATAATTCGGGAACCATAATTCATTTGAAAATAATTTTACCTCTATCTTGTAGAAAATTTAATTTTAATACCGATTACATAATTTATTTTCGTTTTATAGTTAAAAATTAGACAAAAAAGTAAGAAAAATTATTACTAAATTTTTTCTGGTAAAACCGATCATTCACATATTTACTTTAAATTCCTTTATTAACATGTAGTATGTGAAATTTTAAATTGGGTATCTAGGTGAATTAAATTATTGGATTTTCTCATGTGTTAGTTCCGGGTTCTTCCTATATAATGTTATTTTACAAAAATGACTCAATGATATTTATTAATTATTCACTTTCAAGATGACAACAAGTAAAAAGTCATACAATAAAGAAGAGATAGAAGCCTCGTTAAATGATATAAAAGAAAAAAAATACTTCAATCAGAAAAGCTGCATTCAAATATGGCATTCCATTCTCAACTCTAATAGGTCACAAGAACAACAACAATGCTAGCTTCAAGGGATCAGGATCAACAACCGTATTCTCACAGCAAACAGAGTCAATTATGGTGCATGCGTTTAAGTTCCTATGTGATTGGGGTTATGGTTTAACGCGAAATGATGCCATGAACTTCGTATGCGGTTACCTTCTTCGTACAAATCAATCAGGCCTATTTAAAAACGGCAGGTCTGGCACAGACTGGTTTTATGCATTTATAAACCGATGGTTTAAAGAAATTTCCACAAGAAAAACTCACTCTTTAGCATCTGCCAGAGCCGCTTCTTGTACGCAAGAAATAATTGATAATTATTTTGAAGTTGTCACTAAACAATATCAATTGTCTGAAATAACTTATGGTTGTCACATTTGGAATTGCGACGAAACGAGTTTCTGTGGTGATCAAGGCAAAGCAACTGTAGTATGTCGAAAAGGTACAAAACGTGTTTTGAAACTCACTGGAAACAATGAAAAAATCCATAATACAGTGAACAATTGCTGTAATGCTGATGGATACTTTACAGCACCATTCGTGGTATACAAAGCAAAACGAAACTTTAGAGCTGAGTGGGTTTTAGGTGGTTCGACTGGCACCAAATATTCAATATCTAAATCTGGTTGGATGGAGCATGACACATTTATTGAATGGTTGAAGAAAGTGTATATACCAGAATGTCAAGCTATTTGTGGTACTTATATTTTACATCTTGATGGACATACGTCTCACGTCAGCTAAACAGCTGTATTGCTATGTCGGGAAAACACTACAATTTTGATTTGTCTACCAGCCCACTCATCTCACATTCTTTAGCCACTGGACAGAGGTGTCATCTCAAAAAAAGAGAAGAAGTTAAGCAACTCAAATTAGCTGAAAAACAATCTAAAAAGCGTAAAACCGTCGGCAAACTCATAATGCCATTGCCAAACCCTGCAGAAAAAGAAGTAACTCAAAATATAGAACCGATTACAACACCTTAAGCCAAAAGAAGAAAAGTTATTAAATGCAGAAAGAGTAAAAAAGAATTACATTCGGACATGATGTCATGCGAGAATCCAAATTGCAATACTTGGCTCTGCAACAAAACAAGTTTGCCAAAAAATTTTGTAATGGGTTCAGATTTTTTTTGTTGTAAAAAATGTAAACCTTAAATCTTTTATTATTTCTGTATGCTATATAAAAAATATATAGCATATTTTTGTATGCTATATAAAAAATATATATAAACATTACATTTACATATATAAAATGTATTTTATATTTATCGGTTTTAACAGACTTTCTGCCAAAGTCTAATCTTAAAAAAACAGATCATTCAATTTCATATCGAGGACCTTTTTTATGGAATACAGTTCTTGATGAAAATATAAAAAGTATAACCTCAATTAAACTTTTTTTAAATGTTGTTAAAATGTATTTGCTTGACTCACCAGACATAAACATATTTTTGTATTTTTAACAGAAAAATAAAAATTCAAAAAAAAAAAATAAAAGTTCTTATATTATTTTGGATTTTCGGGATTTTCTTTTATTAATTCTTATTATACTATAAAATCTTGTTTTATTAAAATTCCTTTTTGTATTTTATTTTTTTATCTATTTATTCTATTGTAGTTGATTTATATTGTTTTATAATATGAGAAAGTAAATATTCATATAAAGTGAACTTTTAAAAGAAAAAAAAAAACTTTTTGTTTACTACAGGGATTTGATGATAAGACTACAGTCTTCTACTTGCTCCTGTCATTCTTTTATTTTATATTTTATTTTGAAGCTTGTAAAAAAAAACGTTGCAAAATGTTTAGATATGACAAATAAATAAATAAATAAATAAGAAAAAATGAAAAATAAAAATAAATATTGCAAAAAAACACCAAGTGTATTAAGTTCAATCTACCATCTTCATTTTTTTTAAATTGGTATCCGGATATCCGGATATATCCGAATAATTTGAATTTTAAGTATTCGATATCCGGATAGTTATTGCTGTCGGGTAATTGGAAACCCCATCTGTGTCCACATATCTTAAAAAATTAGGTAAAAATTAATTTCAGCATTCCGACCAAAATTTTGTATTTCACGGTCGGAACCGGAATAAACTAATAGTCATAAATTCCGGCCAGAATACTTGCTGAAACGGAATCCCTAAAAAATTTTAGGAATTTCGGAATTTAGAAGTAAAATTCTAAAAACTATTTAAATAAGATAATCCGTAAAAGTCATCCATTTAGGGTAAGGTTGGTAATATTGTACCCCCTAAGACCAAATTTAAAAATGTAGGCCATCTACTGAGTTTAAACGTGAATATTCAGTTGTATTTCATAATTTAGGGATAGTTTGTTGTAAAGATGTTAAAAAAACTTATAATTTAAAAAGCTTTAAGTTCCAAAGAATCAAATTAAAAAAATAGCGCTAAGAGTAAAATTAAGGAAACTAAATCCTTAATTGTACCATTGTAATCCAATATTGGACCACTTTCTTGATTTCGAATACTTTATAACTTCGCAAATATTTTATGATTTTAGATTTAATGGATTAAAAGAACTGATTAAAACGAATGGTTTTTGTAAAACCAGCAATTGGAAATATTCTGATATAACATAACATAACACCTAACTGCCCATAATCTAATGAAATGAAGTTTTTTATTTAATAAACTCTATGCAACTTGAATTTTTTTTTCTTTTGGAAAATGCCAAAAACAGTTATCATTAAACATGATACAATTTTTATTTAAATTGTATGCTTACCAATGGGTTAGCTAGGATAAGGAAAGAGGAGGAAGGCAGGTATTAAAGATAGTTATACTAAATAATGTAAAACAATATATACTATATCTGTTTTAAAACAATTATAGTTGAGTCATTTGCATATACATTTTTATGTTCCACATGTCTTTTGAAGGTTGGTTTAGGAATTCCATATTTTAAACAAACGACATTTAATTCGATATCGCTATTACGATAAGCAAAATAGCTTTTTCCATATTCTCTTCTCTCCATGATCCATATCTCTGTTTTGACGATTCAAATTTTTTTTTTTTAAAAGGAACTTGTTAAACTTTACACTCGTGTTTTTAGCGGTCAAAATGGTAATGTCGGTACAATTTAGGGTCTGCCTTGAGGTACAATTTACGCAACTAATCTGACATTCGGTTTATTAAATAATTTGACAACTAATAAAAAGGTATTTTAAATTCTAGATAGTTATTTCGAATTTAGATAAATTATGCTTTAACATAAATACATTAAACAAATCATATTTTCTACTAACAAGAAATCTTCAATAACAAACCAGCAAGAGCTTACTCTGGCCTTAATGCAGTTGGATGAAGAAAAAAAACAGTTGACTCCTTAATTTCATTCAGCAAAGATAAAAAATAAATAAAAAAATTTGTTGTGGGTTGTAAAAATAACGAGTTATTTAATTTGATTATTGTAGATTTTAGCTTTATTTTCAGAGAGTGTTCGTTGTTTAAATTTATTAGAGATTCGTTTCTGGAAATTATTTTGTCAAATAAATAAGCACCACGATAAGTTATTGACAATTTTGAGAGCCTTTTTGTTTCAAACGGCAATTTATAATTTCAAATTTATATAAATATATATAAATATAGTGCTCTTGCATTATATTTATTTATATTGTTTTTAAAAAGTGTGCCGTAAAATGTTCTAGAACCAGATTTAGCTTATATTTAAACATGATAAGTATATAATGATAAATAATAATATAATAATTTAATAAAAAAACTGCTGTATAAACTAATTAAGTTCGGAGAGTCAAGACCACGTAGAGTTTTGACTGTAACAGCCGTTAAATGTAAAATTTCGTAAATAAAATAAAAAAAGAAGTTCGTAAATAGAGTTTGGTATCAAAATTTTGTCTACTCTTTTTTTAAACGTGTTTTTGTTTGCAGAATTGATTGCATCCTGTGACAGTAAATTCCAATCGTCGACCACTCTGTTAGTTAAATAATAATACCTGCATAATTTCTTAGTATATTGTCGATGAAGTCTTTTATTATGACGATATCTGGACATGCTGTTATAAAAACTCAAAGGCTTTTCAAATCTAATATATTTGGTTGAATTTAATATTTTAAACATTTCTATTAAGTCGTCTTTTCTTCTTCTTTCTTGTAAGGTTGGTAAACTTAATACTTTTCTCCTTTCTTCATAACAGATACCTTTCAGTGATTCAATCCTTGTCGATCTACGCTATACATTTTCGAGTCTCGTAACATCTTTAGTACAAAATGGGCTCCATACAAATGCTGCATATTCAAGCTGTGGCCTAATATTTGACTTGTAAAACAACTTTAATTTGGAAACATCAAAATATTTAAATCCGTGTTTAAAAAGACCCAGTGTTCGATTTGCCTTATTTGCTACACTGATGACATGATTTTCTCATTTGAGGTCATTTGATATTATCACACCTAAATCTCTTTCAACTTCTGTTTTTTGCAAAATGTGATCTCCTAATTTGTAACTATATTGAGGATTCGAGTTACAAATGTGCATTGTTTTACACTTTTCTCTGTTAAATTTAATAGATCACTTATTTGACCAGCCTAATAACTTATTTAAGTCTTCTTGATGAGCATTGTTGTTACTTTCTTTATTAATTACTGACATTATTTTTGTATCATCTGCAAATAATTCTAATTTATTTAGTATGTTTACTTTTAAGTCATTTATAAATATGATAAACAGGAGTGGACCAAGGACAGAACCTTGGGAAACTCCATTTGTGACTTCCTGCCAATCTGAAACAAACTCACCCAATACTACTCGCTGTTTTCGATTACTGAGAAATGATTTACGCCATTGTAGGATATAGGATTGAAAACCATTACCATAAAGCTTGCAGAATAATTTTGATAAAGAAACTGAATCAAAGGCTTTTGCAAAGTCCAAAAATATTATATCAATATTATTACCAGTTTCAATTTTGCTTGTTATAAAATCTAAAATCTCTAATAAATTGGAGCAACAATTTTTACCATTAACAAATCCATGCTGTTCACTTGATATTAACTTATTTTAAGCCAAATGATACATCATAACATTGCGAATAATATTCTCCATAACCTTGCATACAGTAGCGTAGCTAAAAGTTTTGGGCTCATAGGCAAGATCCCCTGAGGGGCCCCCTTAAGGTAAATTTATTTTATAAAAAAAGTAAATTCAGTAAATATATTATAAATTCAGTAGTTTATTATTATTACAGAAAAGAACACAGTATGAAAAACACTTACAAAGTACATAATATTAAAAAACTTTTTTTCTAGCTTTTGCATTTGCAAAGATATTCACAACTTCTTTAACATTCATTGTTGATGCTGTTTTATGCTCTATGGCTAGTAATGCAAGATGATGTAGTCTGCTTTGAGTGGTTGCATTTGTTTTGTAATCTTTAATTATTTTTATTTTATTAAAACTTCTCTCCACACTCGCAACCGATATGGTATGGTAACCGATATAACCGATACGGGTAATGTGAAAAATAAAAGAACTGTCATGTAAATTTCGGAAAAATCACTTTCCAATACACTATATTTGATTGTCATTGTTTCAGCGAGCTGTTCAATTGTCATTGTGTGGTTTAAATCTAATTTTAATAATGTGGTAAGTTGGACAAATTGATTAGCGAGGTTGGATGTAAATATTTCTGGATATTTGCGGCAAAGTGTATCACAAGCTTTTACCATATTTTGTTGCGACATCGTTAATATATTCTTAGGTTGAAGAAATGCAAAATAATCGATTTTGACAATTATTTTGTCAAGTGTATATTAAAAAACATTTACCTTGACTATTACTAAAACGATAATCTGATGATAATTCATCAAAATGACGTTTAACAAATCTTCGTCGTTTACACGTAAAACGCGGATTAACTTTCCACAAGTTTGCTAGCACTTTAGCTTCCATTTTAAATTCTTCATATGAGTCTCGAAATATTTTTAGTTTAATATTTAAATTTTCTAATACAGAAACTATCGTACTTAAATCCACATCTTTTTTTTGTAAAATTTTAGATACATAATTGATTTCAGTTATGATTTTGAATAAAAATACAGTAATAAATACAAACTCAAAATTTTTGATTTGTTTTTTAATATTGGCTGCTTCATTTCATTCATCCACCTTATTGGATTGCAGTATTTAATTTATAACTGCTTTTAAAATTTCAACGAAACGAACTTTAATAGCTGCAATAGATTGTAATCTCCCTGACCAACGCGTAGGTTAAGTTTTTTTTAAAGTTTTTTCCGATTCCCAGAAAACTGTGACAGCAGATCCCACCGATTGATACTGTTTCCAATGAAATAATATATATTTTGAAGTGTGGTATAAAATGACATTACATCATGGCAGCCAGATACGCTATCATTAACAACTAACTTCAAGTTGTGACTGTTACAGTGCACATATTCAGCATTTGGTTGCATTTGTTTAATTTTAGACTGTAGTCCATTGTAAATTCCACTCATAACACTGGCACCATCATAACCTTGACCATTGTACTTTTCAATTGGAATATTTAATTCACTAAGTATACGCAGAACCTCATCAGTAATTCATTTGGCTGAATGATCCGTTAATTCAAAAAATCCTAAGAAGGTTTCAATAATATTAAAATGTGTTGCTTTTTCGTTTTCACTGCGATCTATGTGTACATGTTTTATAACAATGCTCAATTGATCTTTCTTAGTGATATCTTGTGTCGTATCTAACATTAAAGAATAAAATCGCGATTTATTGATTTTCGTAGTTAGTTCTTCCAATAATCTTACTCCCAAAATTGTTATTAATTCATGTTGTATATCTGGACTAAGATACGTAATGGATCCGGAAGACATTGAAATAATTTGTTTTATCACATCATCATAATGAGCAAGTAGTTCTACATGCGACAAAAAATTTCCGTTATAATCTCCTGTAAATCCTTCTCGATGGCCGCGAAAGACTAAAGAATTTTTGGCGAACATAAGCGTTATACGAATTAAACGCTCTAATGCCATTTTCAAAAGGATGCTTTATAACGTAACTGTTCCTCCTGTGTTTCATCAATTGTCTAATTAGTTTTCCATAGTTCATATACTGCACAAACATTAACATGAGCTTGTGAAGAGGTATGAAAACTTATACGTGTTGATAAATTTTTCCAATCTTTCAGACCAGTTTTCGATTGGCTATTTTGATTTGAAAATAAACAGCATGGCTCACAGTAGACAGCATCTAAAACTATGGAATAACATAGCCAAATACGTAGAACTGGACCATATATTGATATGTAGTAATAATAAATTTCACTAAAACTCCTGTTCTGTTGATTATAATCTTTGAGAAATGGTCCTTTTGGCCGATGCGGTGGAATACGTCCTAATAAACGTTTTTCGTCATCAGATATAATTTGATTTAAATATTTACTCAAATCATTAGTTAGTCCCATAGGGTAAATATTAGTTTCTACTGCTGTTTCTTTATTTGCTCCTTAAATTTGTATTGCATTTTCAGTAGAAGTATCAGTAGTCTGCGATTCTTCAGTTTTCGGAAATTCATTTATATCCGCAGAATCTATATTATCAGATTGGTGAATATCATTTTTACTATTTTTTAAAAAAATGTCGAGCTTGGGCAATTTTTGCAATTATTTTTCTATTTCCTTTCTAATTTTACGCTTTTTAGCGCCACTTTTAACTTTAGATGTAGATTCCGCCATGATAAAAAAGGGTCTTACACTTATAAAATCCAAAAACTGGTGAAATCAAAGTATATATAAAAGTTTTATTATTTTTATGAATTAATTTTTTCCCCTATAAAAACAATACATAAATTTTATAAATGTCAGAAACACGTATTGTTGAGGCAATCCAATAAATTAATTGAGTTCAAACAATGTTCTTGACGTTAACACATAGGTATATGTTGACATAATGATCCATTTTAAAAACCTCTAAATATTATACATATTAAACCCGTTTTTTAAAACGGGTTAGCACACTAGTAGTATATTACAAATGAAATAATGCAATAGTGCTTACTTACTTTCGGTAATAAGAAAAAAATACATATGTATATTAATATACATATGACTAAATAAACAACGTATAAGTTCACAAATATAAAAAACGATGACTTAATTAAACACAAATATATATTCTTTAAGGATTCTCATTGAACTACAATAGTTTATAAATATTTTAGCGCAAAATATTACAAACGTTACTTAGATAAAAAAAAATTCAAATTAAAAAAAAAAACTTGCCAGCTCTATTGAAAATTTCAACATCTCAATTTCGATTTATGAATTTTGAGTAATGTCAACGTTTGGGCCCCTTTATCGACGGGCCCTTAGGCTGTGCCTACTCTTGCTATAGGGTAGCTACGCGCCTGCTTGCATAGTATTGATGTTATTGATATTGGTCGACAATTTGAAGGATCTAACTTATCTCCTTTCTTGAAGAGTGGAGATATGTTTTCAGTTAACCATTCGTTTGTTATAACACCACTATAAAATGACATTTTAAAGATCAGTGATAAAGGATGAGAAAGTGATTTTGAACATTTTTTGAAAACACGAGAATGAACTATGTCAACACCGATTTTTTTGTTAACATTAGGGTTTACTAACTGATATTTAACATGAGTGTCATTAAAACTTGGATCGCTACAATAAAAATTACATTTTGAAGGAAAAGTTATATGGTCTAATACCTCATCTTTGAAAAATACTGAAACAAAATACTCATTTAAACAATTTGCAATATCTACTTCATTTGTTATAATTGAACCTTCAAAAATTTTGAGTGCTTTATTTGAATCTTTTATAACTATTTACCATTTAAATATGCATAAACACTTATAGGATTGTTCTTTGAGTTTTCAACCAGATTTAATACAAAAGCTCTTATATCTTTATCGACTCTTTTTTTTACATTTTTGTTCAATGTTTTATATTTATTTATCATGTCAGTTTGTTTAAATCTTGAATGCCTGCATTTGCACCATAACCTTTTCTTTAACTTAATCATTTTTTGAAGTTCTTTAGTCATCCATGGAGCATATTTTTTACTTGTATCGTAACTAATAATTGGAATTAATTTACCACATCTAGTATGATATATATTTAGCCATTTTTTATAAGCTTGACTATCATTTAAATATTTAAACTCATTTTCCCAATCAAAACTTGTAATACATTTTGAAAGTTCTTCTTAAATTCCTTTAATATATAATAATTTTGTTTTTATTTTTGGTTTTTGATCAATATTGTTGTTTTTATAAAAATATTTGAAATTCAAGATATGATGTCCATGTTCAATTCCACCTTGGGGAGGTAAGTGATTTACCATTTTTCCAAGCTTTATAAGCATGTCGAATAGATTTAGTTATTTTCTTGCAACTTGACATATCACCAGCATCTGTTCTATATATACATCCACATACGATATTTTCCAGACCAATCTCAACTAAACATCATACTTGTTCGATGGCATTATCAACTAAACAGTTTTCTGTCACAGGATAAGATTTTATTGTATTTTTTATGTATATACAAACTCCTCCACCTCTAATATGTCCACTATCTTTTCTATACAAGTTAAAACCTTCAATATTTGTTGCTGATTTATCAGTCCACCAGGTTTCACAAAGCATAATAATTTGTATCTGATTACAAGCTGTTTCGTAAATTTTTAAGCTATTTTTATACTTTTTTTAGAAGCAGGATGAACACCATCTTCTCCAACAAATATTCATAAATACTTCACAAATAAAACATTTAATTATGTAAACAAAGTTGATTGCTTCTTTATTGTTTTTTAAAAACTAGCTGCTGCAAGTGGGTCAGAGATTTACAGTTGATAATGTTGGGGGAATATCTTGATCTGGCCTAAGATTACCTACACAACAGAAAAACTTGACCACATGTTTTAACACATGGCAGCCTATGATTCATAGGTTAAACCACATTATCAGAAAATAAAGCAAAACAAAACAGGCATTATAAATTCTAATATATTTAAAAAAATTGATATTGGAATTATGATATATATAACTTCCTGTTAATCTTATAAAGCTTGCGGAAATAATGAAAATAAGCAAAACTACCTTCCCATTAATGCAACATAAAAATGTATTTCATCAAATTTGCCTAACCATAATGTACTAATTTAGGTATAAATTAATTTCTTCATGCTAAGCAGCGTTTCTTGCATTTTGACAACAATTAATTTCAGCTTGCCTAATTCTAATCATTTCAAGCATCAATTATTTTTAAGTTGATAGTATTTCTTTTAATAATGTATTTAAGCCTTATATCATCCATTTTTAACTTCACTATTATCAATAAACTTATTAACTGTAGTATTACTACTTTGGTAACAAATAAACGCAAAAGAATCTTAAGAATTATGATCTTTTCTATAAAACTATTTACTTTAATTTTAAGTGAACATAAGAATAAAATAAACAACTTTGATAAGTTGCTGTTATTTAAAAGAAAAGAAATAAAAATTTCAAATTATTAATTGTCAAAAGTTGTGAAAAATCAACAAAAACCTGCAATCCTTATAACAAAGATATTATTTCGAAATAAAACAATAACACCATGCTAAATTTTTATCTATAAAACAATTTTATTCAACTATCTAAAATTATTTAAAAAGAGCAAAAATATAAAAATCATAATGCCATTTGTAAAGCAATATATTAAAAAAAAAAAAATCAAATGCAATTACTTCAGAATTTATATGATATATAAACCTCTACAATTTAACTCATTAATTTAACCACTGGTTTACCAATGAGGTCAAAATTTAAAAAAGAGAAATTAAAACAATTTTATTATTAAACAATATTTAATAATAATTTTTAAAAGAAAAACCTATAACATTTTAATTGAAGATTTATTGAAATCCATAGCTTTTTATAAGTTTATATAGATATATAAGTATATATAATTTACTAAATAAAAAATATAAAATGTTTATGATATGAGCTTAAATTTAATATATTAAACAGCATTTATTAAAATCAATTATTTTTAATGTAACAATGAATTCAGACTACAATACACAACATTGTTAACAAAAATGAAGTTATGTCAGTCAGTAAATATTTATCTAAAGTAATGAAAAAGATGAAGCCATTTAAGAACAAAATTAAAAATTTCTATTAAATATATATATTCAGATACTTTAAAATTAAGCATAACACAACAATCTTTTGACAACTTCTAGCAGAATTTTTTTACTTTGTCTGTTCCATATTACTTTTTCTAAGAGAAAATATGCATACAGATACAGAGAAATATCAAACATACTAAAATATACATAAATTTATGTATATAAACTTACATGTCCACAAACAACAGTCTTATTTTATTCAACTTTTCATGTTTATTACATAAATTAAATTTTATACTTATTAATCCTTCTACAAACTTTTAAAAATCTTAACCTATAAATAATAAAATGAACCGAACTTACTAAAAAGGCTTTCATCTCCTTCTAACTGCTCTAAAAAAAAACAATACTTGCTGAAAATGTCATAAAAAGACTAAAGACTAAACTGAAACACTTTACTAAAAAAGAAACATTGTACTAAAAAAACTATTTTGCCAGTCATTTTAGTTCTAACTTCTTCTAAAAAAAGAAAACATGCCATAAAATTAGAAAAATAAGAACAACAAACAAATAATTATTTAAATTTTTATTTTAGTTTTTAAACAATAAACGACATCAATTCTTGAACAACATCAATTTATCAGCACTAGTTTGCTTGCAGACTTTGCTTGAAATACCGCACGGAATCAAGAAACGCGTTTTGAAACTACTTTAAAAAACGAAAGTGAAACAACACTACTACTGCTATTAAATTAGCGTGTTAATATTTAGATTATAATTATTATAGTATTTTATATATATAAACTATTATAATATAATATATATTATAACAATTATTTTATAGTGTGATTTGTCATCATAAATATTACATAATATATATATAATATATATATATATATATATATATATATATATATATATATATATATATATATATATATATATATATATATATATATATATATAAATATATATATACATATATAATATATATATATATATATATATATATATATATATATATATATATATATATATATATATATATATATATATATATATATATATATATATATATATATATATATATATATATATGAAGACCTCAGTGGAAAAACCGGCGTTGTCACATTAAAAAAGTATTGAGAAAGTATTTGTTGATCATTAATAAATGTCTTTATTTAAAGCAAAGAAAAAAATTTTTTGTATAAAAAATTACAAAATGTTTTGTTTTGAATAAATTTTAAATAAAATAATTATAATATAAATTTTTATAAATTGCTAAGTTTCATTTGCTTAAAATAAAGACTTTTATTAATGATCAATAAATACTTTCTCAATATTTTTTAAATGTGACAACGCCGGTTTTTCCACTGAGGTCTTCATGTATATATATATATATATATATATATATATATATATATATATATATATATATATATATATATATATATATATATATATATATATATATATATATATATATCTTCATATATATATATCTTCATATATATATATATATATATATATATATATATATATATATATATATATATATATATATATGTATATAAATATGTACAGTATCGGACAAAACAAGTGCAACGAGGCATAGATTCGATCAGGTGATCAATGAAACTTTGTTGAATCGCTGCCCAGGCCTTTTGGATTTGTTCAAACAGTTGATCCATATTACGAACACCGTCACGATTAATACAAACAGGAGTCTTTTCTTCTGGTTTTTTAGTGAAATCAGCGGTTTCTTTGCAGGGCGTCGAGAAAACAATCCGGCTTCAACAGCACGTTGTCTAATTGTTCGGTCCGATACAGGCAGCTCTAATTGCTTTTGTATCTCGACTGATGATATCCAGGGATCCTTCTTAACGGATCTGACGATCATAGAATCCTCTCTAAAAGTGGTGAAACGCGGTCTTCCACCTTTGCTATTTGCTGCCAACTTCCCCCGCAGAACGATATTTGGAACATAGTCTTGATACGGTCCATTTTTTCACGCGATATTTATCACAAATACTTTTTTGTGACATTCCACTTACGTAATCGCCAATAATTTTCTTTCTTAGTTCCAATTCAAGACTGTCGGGAGCCATTTTTGCACTTGAAGTCATAAAAATAATAAAAATAGATAATTACGCTTCTCAAGGCTTACCGTGTTACATTTACCTTGTGATGATACAATAATGCTCTGTGGAACACAACGTCTTGGTTGGATGTGGACTGTATTGATGCAATGAAACACTTGTTGTATTTCACTTCTTGTATTGATGTTCTTCGATAAAACACTTTGATAAAACTCACTTCGATAAACTGTGTTGATAATACTGACTGATTGACTTCCATATACTGACTGAATTACATGTCGATTTACATGTCTCTTATATAGTAAAATGAACCTGTGTGAACCTGTTCTGGAAGATTCTAGATGCTTCTTTTCGATGCTTCTGGAAGCTTCTGGATGCTTCCAGATGCTTCTTCCGGAAACTTCTGGAAGCTTCTGCATTCTGGAAACTTCTGGATACTTCCTATAATTATTAAAAAACTTCTGTGACGTTGACACGGACCAGACTTAAGAAAATGAAACAAACCAAAAAAGTTGCATTTGTTTTGTCCGCTGCAAAATGGCACTTGTCAACGAAATTCTGCCTGTGTGCTGTCACCTGTCAGCTGATTGTTCATGTCATGGCATGCTATGACTCCAGACTCCTGAACTGTTTGCCGTGGTAGTATAGTTCGTTTCGTTTTTACGACATGTAAAATTAGGAACACCTTTTAGCATTGTTCGATGTTGGTTGCAAATGTTTTGTCCAATACTGTATATAAATTAGTAAAAAACACTTATCTAACTTTTTTCTTCAACTTGAAGTTTCACCATTGCTGGATCATGAGGAAGAGTTCTCTCAGGAAGAGGGCTCTTCCTGGTGATCCAGCAATGGTGAAACTTCAAGTTGAAGAAAAAAGATAAGTGTTTTTTACTAATTTATTATTGGTGCGTTGTTTAAGAACATTGAGCACTCTATTTGTAAAATACACTGATATAGTTTACATATATATATATATACATATATATATATATATATATATATATATATATATATATATATATATGTATATGTATATATATATATATACATATATATATATATATGTATATATATATATATGTATATATATATGTATATATATATATATGTATATATATATATATATATATATATATATATATATATATATATATATATATATGTATATATATATATATATATATATATATATATATATATATGTATGTATATATATATATATATATATATATATATATATATATATATATATATATATATATATATATATATATATATATATATATATATATATATATATATATATATATATATATATATATATATATATATATATATATATATATATGTATATATGTGTGTATATAATAATTGCTATAATGGAATATAATTTGTTTATATTTATTATAACTATTATTACCTATAATAATTATTTTATCAACATAAGAGGAGTTCATCTGGAAATTGAATTTAAAACGAGTAAAAACTGAGCTATTCATAGTTGTGCATCAACAGAAATTGATATACTTTAGACTCAGCACGTTTTGCATATGGTCTATATGATTAAAATTGAATTAAATTTTCTTTAAATGTTTTGTAAGTAGCTAGAATACTCAAAACTACTGAGTTTTTTTATGTTGTGTTTGATGTGTATTATATTATAATTTTTAATCATTTAGAATACGAGTAGTTTCTTAATAATCGAATTGCGTTTTTATAACAACGTAAATTCTATTCACTTATTTTGAATTTCGCGTAAACTCTGTAAGATGAGTTAAGTAACTGTCTATTTGCTAAATTAATGGAGTTTTTCCGTTAATTTGAACGGAAAAAATGAAATACGGAAACCATAAGTTTTACGGAGAAAGTGCTGTCTCTGCTGCATGACTTTCTCCGTTAATTTGTACGGAAAAAATGAAATACGGAAACCGTGAATTTTACGGAAAAAGTTCTGTACCTTTTTTAACGGACTTTTTCCGTTGATATTAGGGAAAATAAAAACTGCGGAAACCGTTAATTTTTACGGAGAAAGTGCTATCACTTTGCTGCCGGACATTCTCCGTTGAATCTACGGCGAATGTTTTAACAGTGTATCTATCAATTTATGATCCTTCAGTTTTTAATTTGATATTTTTAACATTATGAAATTCTTTATTTATCTCTCTACATCTAATTTATCTGCAGTTTTTAATATATTTATTAAATCTAATTTGCTGTTGGTATATTATTTTGACATTCTTATTTATATATCTATTTATTTATCTCTTTTCATTCAACTATCTATTCTGTACTTCTTACTAAATTTTTTGTTGTTGCTGTCATCATTTACAAAAATTTTGTTGTTGTTGTTATTGTCTTTATTAATGAAGTTCTTCTATCATTATTGTCATTATTGTTATTATAATTAGTATCATTGATATCACTTATTATTTGGGAAAAGTCAGGTGGCTCGGAACATTTAAGAAAAATATAAATTGTACACATAAACTAACAGAAAGCAAAGTGTCAAAACACTTTTTTAAAAGTATAAATATTTATCTATCAAATTGTGTACCTTGATAATATATAAAAAAGAAAAGAAAAAATGTTAGCAAAAAGGCATGTTTCAAAATTGGAGGGTAGCCCCGGACACATAGTTTAACAATGATTTTTACCTCTTTTTTCCCAGTGTGACACAAATGTAATATATTATAATTTAGAATTGGACTGTTCTCAACACATTTAACATTTAATAAAAAAATCGTCTTTAAAAATTGCCTTTGTTATGTAAGGAATGGGAATGAAAATGTCATCATTTAGAAATATAAACATTAGTTTTTTACTGATGAAAATATACAACAATTTACAAACACTTTTTTTAAATTTAAGATCTTTTTATTGGAATTAAATGAATTACAATCATAGGTTTGTGTATTATAGTAAACGTATTAATATTTATATAAAAAAAGTTGTTAATTTTTAATATGTAAACGGATTTAGTTTTCCCGAAACCACCCTCCAAACTCCTCCAAAATGTGTCCGATACCTTCCGTTCGTACTAGGGAATCCTATTACGATTATCGATTACCCGAGTACCCGAGTAATTGATACTTTATAAGCAAGTTCCGAGTAGTCGACTACTCGGAATATTTTTTTCGAGTATCGGGTATAATATTTAAACATAAAAATGTAAATATTGCACATTCATTTAACTATTAATCAATCGAGTATCGGTATTCTACCGTTTTTTCTTCTTTTACTTCTATAATAAAGTTGCTTAGCAACCGTTGATTTTTAACTAAGTTTCAAAAGTTTTTTTTTAACTAAGTTACATAAAATAAATAACATTTGTAATTTGAAGTTGTACGACGTAAAATTTGCAAGAAAGTGAACTATTTAAAAAAAAATTTGTGAAATAAATAAAATAAATACTTAATTTTCTAATATATATAGCTGCCTTTGGTAAGTGAAGTGTTTTGAGTAAAATGTACTAAATTTCAAGTAATAAATGCATATTTAAATACGTATAAATTTCAATTTTCAATTTTTATGTTGTGATTTTTTATTTTAGTGATTTATTTCCATATGCCCAGAAATGTCTTCGAAAAAATTAGAGGTATGGAAATATTTTACAAACAAAGAGAAATCGGAGTCAGTTTGTAACATATGCAAATCTATAATTCAACGTCCGGGATCTAATACTACTGGAATGATTAATCATTTAAAATTACATAGCATATCTTTGCAAAAATGAAATTTGGGCGACACAAATGAAACTGATGCGTCTTAAATGAAAAAAACAAAATCAGTTGGAAATGGAATAATAAATTTCATAAGTCGAGAATCATTGAATGAAATATTGGCGAAATGTGCGACAAAAGATGGATTTAGCATCAAAGGAATTACTTCATCTGAAGCCATTAGGGGTTTCGTAGCAAGTCGTAATTATAAAATGCCAAAAAGTGAAACAACGGTAATGAAATATATAATGGATTTTTACAAAGAAAAAAAAGAAGAATTAATGGCGTCGTTATTAGAGCAAAAAAATTCTGGAGAGAGATTTAGTATTACTGTCGATGAATGGAGTGATATAAACGTTAGAAGGTTCATGAGTATCACTCTTCATTCAGCAACAAAGCCATCTGTAGTCTTGGGTCTATCTGCAATAATAGGTTCTTGTGATTCAAATGCCACTATCGATTTGGTAAAAGCAAAACTTAAAGATTATGGAATTGAAATGGATAATGATATCGTCGGATCCACACATGATGGAGCATCAGTCATGGTAAAATATGGGAAAAATATTTTACCATTTTCTCAGTTATGCTACAACCATGCTATACATCTTGCTGTACTTGATGAATTTTATAAAAAAAGTGGGAGTTTAATTACGAATGATGATGCGGTAATTGATACAAATTTCCAAGATGATGAGAATTTAGAATATGATGAAAATTAGCAGATGATGATTGTGTTAAAACTACCGAACAAAATGATGAGGTAGCTGATGCATTTGCTTTTGATGGTAACTTAAATTTCCAAAATGATTTAGTTAGACAATTACCAATCTTTCGTGAAGACATTAGCAAAATTCTTGATGAAACACGAAAAATTATTAAATTTTTCAAATATTCTTCAGTTCGAAGCAGTGTTCTTGAAAAGCATATAATAGATCAAGAAGGCAAAAAGTTACGATTGCTACTCGATTGCAAAACAAGATGGAACTCAATAATACCAATGGTAAATCGTTTCATAAAAATATACGATTGTATACAAAAGGCTCTAATGGAATAAGGTCAGCAAAAATGTTCACAAAAAAATATCAAAGTTTTAGAAGACATATCACATGTTTTACAACCGGTTGAGCTTGCTGTTAAAGAGCTCAGTAAAGATAATAATAATCTTTTAAAAGCTGAAGGAGTATGCATTTTTTTGCTAAACAAACTAAAAGAAACAAATACGCAGTTAGCCATGGAAATGTTCACTGCTTTGAAGAAAAGAATTGAAGAAAGACGAAATGAGGATGTTGTATCACTCTTGCGTTTTTTACAATCTGGAAATAATCCTAAACCAGAGATTACCTGCCATTTTACTTATTTAAAGAAAAGTTCTATTCATTTATTGGCTAAAGAAACCTTCAAAAGGCTGTTCAATGAAGATCCTGCAAACACACAGATGGATACAGAGTTAACAATTGAAAATGAAGAAATAATTTCAAATAATGGTTTGGTTTCAAATTATGATGAACTCCAAAAAACAATTGAATTAATTATGATTGTTCCGAAAGAAAATAATGAGAGAAAATCCACATTGGAAAAAGAAATGAAGTTGTGGGAGAAAGATTGTTCAAAACGAGGTGACTCTATTGGAAAACTTTTTACAGCATTATTGACAATACAACCAACGTCAACAGTAAGTGAAAGAGTGTTTTCGGTAGCTTCAGCTTTTGTCACAAAAACCCGAAATCAGTTGAAAATGGAAACGGTTGACAAACTTGTATTTTTAAAGTATTATTTTTTAAATAAAAAATAGATTTAAAACTAAAATTGTTGCATTTTATTTTAAATTTAATTAACACAACATGGTGTGGGTAAATTTTTTTTCCTTTACCCGGATACCTGGGTACCCGGGTAATTAAAAAAATAAATACTCGATTACCCGGATAACGTAAAAATACGATTATTTGGACTCACTTGTTCGTACCTCCTTCACAAATACTAGTTTTAAAACCAATGAATTAAAGTTTTAGACATATTTTTTTTCAGTAACTATTGTAAATAAAAATGTATCTTTAATCAATAAAAAGTTAATTATTTACATAAAAATGTGGTATATTAATATGTGAATTAAATCTGATGATAGATTGCTCTTCTGGTGGTGGAAAACAATACCTTGCACTTCCAGCCAATCGCTTCGGAATATTATGATTGATACTTTGCATATTCTATATTTTCACTCAATTAATATTTTTATAACATTTAAAATTGCATAGCTTCTTTAGTTTAATCAGTATAAATTGCTTTAAGAGTACTCTAAACTTTAGGTTTAACAAGTTTATCGTTTAGAAGATTTATCTTTTTCGTTCTAAGAGCGCGTCAGTACACAGTAGATTTTAATATACTAATATTGCGGTGTTGTGTATGTGACTATATATCGATGACCAAAGCAAATTTATCTAACAGAAAGCATTATGTAATACCAGAAAAATCACGAGCACAAGAAAATAGGTGCGCGGTTTGAACTTTAAAAAATGTTCGAATTGACCTTGAAAATTTTCAATTTTGAAGTTTAATCTTAGTTCTTTTATTAATTTTAATATCATTAACATGCATAGAAAGTTTCTCAAAAGTTACAGCTATGTATGTTTACCATACAAATTTATTTATTTATTTTGATGCAAAGACTGTGTTCGGAACTGTGAATATTGAACTTGAAAATTATTTTTAGGTTCAAATAAATTATCTCTAAATTGTTAAGAAATTAGCTTTACTTTCTTCAATAAGACGACTTAAATGTTCATGTTTAAAAATGTTTCGCAAAAAATCGTGGTGTTTGGAACCTTAAGAAAAAATGTATTTCAAAAAATTCCCCAAATATGAGAGCAATGAACTTATAAAATAAATTTTCAATCATATTATATTAGACTTAAATTAATTGGCAAATATCAAGTTTCATCTTCTTTAACGTTTGAATGTTATGACCATGTAAAGTTTCTCTTGAAAATTGCTCATTGAATTTTGAACACAAAAAGATTATTTGATGAATGAATTTTATTTTATTTTAATAAACCAAAAATATATTTACTATTAACTCAGCGCCCTCGCGTTCAGCGGAGCTATCTTTTTGGGGTATTTTGATCCCTAGCTCCAATCACCGCGTTTTTTTCATCGTAATTTTAAAATTTTCTCGTTGTTTGGCATATATAAAAAGAAAAGAAAAAAAAAGTTACTTGCCTGAACTTGCTGTAATTTAAAATAGGACACTTTTATCTTATTTAAAATTGTTTTGGTACCGTTTCCAAATTTATTAAAACTTGCGTATAAAATAAAGATTAATTGCTTATATTCATCATTAAAAGAATGCATTTAGTTCCTATCATTCAATATTTAAAAATAAATCACAAAAACTTACTTGATTTCCTTCACGGCCTACTTAAGTTACACGGCCTGTTATGTTTTTCGTAAAAAATTAGGAGGCCTGTATTGTATAGATATTTTATTTTCATTTTATTAAATAATTTTCTTTGAGTACTTACATTACATTGTTATCTTACTAACTGATTGACTGCTTCAGTTTATTCCAGTAATACAGAACACTGACATCAGATAGTTTTCAGATAGTTATATATTAACGTACTACTATAATTAACTTTACATGTTGCTAAGACTGCCTGAAGTTCTCCATTGAAAATAAAATCAAAGGTTTGTTATTTTGTTTTTATTATAATTGAAAATAAAAGAAACAAAAAAATAGCTTTATATTAAGAACAATTATTGTGCCTTTTTTTAAATTTTTTCATTTGATCTTTACTGAATATATATTTTCTTTGAGCAAATTATTACAAAAGATATTTTTAACAATCCTATAATAATTTTAAATACTTGTCCTACAAAACTTTTTAATTGTAAAGGAATAACTGCAATTTTCCATTAGAATTCAATAAATCACATCTAGAGTATTAAAAAAAAGATGACAAATGAAATCGGATTAGATAGCTATCTTTAAGAAATTTTACAAGAACTCAAGCTTTTATACATAAACTGTTAAATACTGATACCCTAATTTTTACGGAAAATGCAACAAATGGCCGTGTAATTTAAGTAAACCACGGGCCCTTGTACACAAGTCTTATAGGTTGGAGAATTTATTTCATGAAAGCATTGATAAATCTGAAATGATAAACTTTATGATTACTCTATCTTTTATTATTTAAATGTAAGTTCTAATTTAAATAGCAAAAATATTCAAGAACTTCTCAAGACTTCTGGAACATGAGCAAACTTAATGGAACAAAGTTATAACAGTTGAAAAAAGACGTTGCAGCAGGTAGAAAAAATAGTCCTACACACTAAAAATTAAAGGTAGAAATTTTTAGTTAAGGTAGGATATGTGATATACCCTTAGTAAGGTATAATTTTCTACCTTATATTGTAGAAAATTATACCTTTAAGTTAGAAAATTGTATGACAAATAATTGTTTTTAATATAATTTTCTACCCTAAAAGGTAGAAAATTATACCTTACTAAGGGTATATCACATATCCTACCCAAAGGTAGAAATTTCTACCTTTTTTTTTAGTGTGTAGAAGTCCTAGAAGCAGAAGATCTAGGGTAATTATAAAACAAAAGAATTTAGGCCAAATTAAAAAAAAGTTTTCACGCCTAAATATTAAATATTATCTTATTTAAGGTTGCGAAATTGTCTAAAGATCCTGCTGAAACTCTAGCATTGGTTTTAATAAAAAAAACCTGGAGATTCTATCAAATATGATTTAGTTGTTCTTAAGAAAAATGATATAAATCCTGATAAAGTTAAGAAGATGAATGCGAGTTTTCCAATAAAAATGAAAACCGAAAAGGTGTTGAGTTTAAAAGTTGTGATTTTTCATTTAAAGGTCGAAATTATGGAAAGACAGAAATGTTATCCTAAGGGTGTAAGTGCTCCAACACCTCTACAGAGTATATTTAACCGTACTCTGGCAAGAATACAAAACTTAGCTAAATATCAAGACTCTATGAGAACATTCGCTGAGAATGGGGAAAGGTTTAAAGGTATACTTCAATGTAAAGGTAGATTTGTTGTGCCTTCAGTCATAGTGTGGGTTAAAAAAGATATATTGATACAAACATTATCAAAGCCCAAGTCAACTAGGATTTAATAAAATCTACGGTTAAATAAGAAGCCCTCTGGTACACATCACTGTAGACCTATACATCTCAAATGTTTAAAGGAAATCAAAGAACTGAGAAGAAATAAAGCTGAATGTCTTAAAGAAGAAATAAATATCTTGGTTGAGTTTGAGATAAAGTTAGAAGTAGCAGATGACAAATCTGATACAACTATCATAATTAAGTTCAAATTAGATTTAAGCATGTTTGATAGTAAAGTGGTGAATATTCGGGGCCCTTTTGCAAATGTAAGGAGCTTTTTTTTCTCTCTTCTAGTAATACCTAATGGAAAATTTTGTGAAAATTTTGACCTTATAAAAGAAAACTGGTGTAATATGATTGAGCTAATTTAAAGATTGGATTTTTTGCAAATCATCTGCGTCTATCTAGCATATGCGCCCTGTTCTTAAAGGTATTGGTTTTTTTATCATAATTAAAATATGGGGCTCAGAAACCCTACAACAACCAACTCTACTTGGTCAGTGTAATAAAGTGTTAGATAAATGAAGATGCATGAATTTTACAAGGGCGCCTTCATTTCTTTCATTAAATTCAAATACCAAACCAACCCAGTTAAACAAATCATATTTGCAGATATAATATTTTTCTGCAATGATTTCTTAAAGAAATTGCATTTAGCCAGTAAGGTTGAATGTTAGATTAAATTCCTCCTACTCAGAGACTCTTTTGACATTTATGCTTGTTGCATCCTGTGGAATAAATTGGTGGAAACTTCTTGTACCAGGTAAAGTCTTTGCATTATTCAATTGGAGAATCAAAGATTTACGGAGTAATAAAATATCTTCGACTTTTAAAAAAAAAGAAGTGGATGCCAAATATGTTATCTTTTGAAAAATTGAACATTTCTTCAGCGTTCTGAGTTTGTAAGTCAATTGGACGTTGAAGACTAGCACTCAAAAAAGTCTTTTAACTGTTCCATCAATACCATCACATGACTTTCCATGAGACGTTGCAAAGAAATTCTATTCACATTGCATCCCAAAATCTTCAACATGATGGCATAAATTTAAAAAATGTTGCAACTTTTGTACTGGCCAGCACAACCATCAGAGAAATAATGGATTTTTGTGGGATTTGGAAACATTTCTTGTACAAATAGGACAGTTCTTTTTACTATACAATAAATAAATTCAACATCAAGTGTTGAGTCATCAAATATAAAACATAAAGACGTTGCTTGACTTTTAGTAGCACTCTTATCATTTTTGTTATAAGTAACTACAGGATATAGTGGTAACTCTGGATTTTGTCTTGTATGACAAATTTAAAGTTTTCTGCAAAATCAACTAAAACAATAATTTCATTTATGGGTATAGTGCTCTAGCAATATAAGATTAAGATATTATGCTATTAAGTTTTTCACTAAGACTTTCAATGAATTCGCCTATTGAAGAAGTATAACTTAGAAGCTCTGCTCTATGTGTTGTACTCCACTTTTTGTATTCAATTATTTCATCTTCATCAACTTTGTCATTCTCTTCAAATGATCCTTCTTTTTGCAATAGATTTGCAGTTATATAACTGATAATTTTTGAATTCCAAGTCAACGATTACATCTATGGACCATGCATTACCTTGACTCTCTGCTACAAACAATTTTCTCAATAAGTTCATGGTAAATTTTTTCCAGTTTAACTTCGCTAAGCATAAGCTTTAGGTTTTGGTGTATTGCACTTATACAAACAGCATGAGTTCCTTATTGACCAGCGTAAATACACCTTAATGGCTTTAACTGAGCAAATATAGAAAATCCGATTTTGGATTGAGGGTGCTCTAGTTTGAATTCAATAAATAATTCCTTTAAATTAAAAGAAGTAATCGCTTTGATACATGTTTATTTTTTGATACACTTACAAAATCTTTTATACCTGGCAACTGCCGACTGAACTGATCATTACAATAGAAGCTTTCCGCTTTATCAATGATATCTGATTCAATTATAACAATGTTAGTTTTTTCTGGAATTGTTAATATTCCTTTTTCAAATTTATGTTTCTTGCTTTAGTTATCGTTGACTTTGAAATATTAAATACTTCAGCTCCTTTCCTTAAAGACCATGAATCTGGAACCAATGTTAAAATCTGAATCTTTTCTCTTCTGTTTGCCGTTTTCAACTTTTTTTGCATTGAAAGTATAAACTTATCTAGATCTTCAGCTTTCTTCTGATGTTCAAAATTGGGCTCCTCAGTAACATCATTTTTCAGGTCTGTTGCGTTAACATTGAGGATAACTGATAGCTTTTTTGACATAAAATCAGTAACTTTCATTAACTTACTTTTCCCTAGAGAAATTTTAGCATGTTGTGAAACCCCATGAAATTTTACTGGTCATATATCTAATTTATCAAAACTGGTATTTATAAGTTCTTTTTCTTGTGCAGTTTCTATATCTTCATCAAAAAATGTTTGCTCCAGGAAATCGTCTTCACCTTTGTGGTCCTGTAAGGAAGACTAAATATATTTTTTTAACCACTTCTTTTCGACATAAAGAACACATCTTAAAACTATGTGTTAATTCAATACATGTTGAACACATATCTTTTGCCAGTTGAATATCAATTTCTCGCAAACCACCTACAAATATATTATAAATGAAAAAAATTTGCCAAAATTAACAAATAATAATTTAGGTAATTAAATAATTTTAGAAATAAATAAAAAAAATTTTTCAAACTAGTTGAAAGTGTACTAGGTGTATTTTTTGTAAATAGACAGCACAATAAGAACGTATAAATTTACCTTTTATATTAGTTTTATGCCATATAAATGGGTCAATGCAATTTTTTGGGGGAGTTAGCAAAACGGTGAAGTAACAGTTGCTCATGATGTAAACAGATTTTAACATTAACGTTTAATATTGATAGCCCAGATTTCCATAATAATAAATTTCTATCTTTCTCTGAATACCATGATAAATTTTTCAATCCTATTGATTTAGTGCACACCATTTTATGACATCGATCATTTAATAAAATACCAACTGTACACAAAATCTCGTTCATTTTTTTCTTTTAATTTTTTATTTAACTATAAATAAACACAAACTACACAGACTTTCATCCTTAGCATTTTTAAATATGATATTAAATATTAAATATTTTTTAAATTTTGATTATAACTTTTTTTTGATTTTAATGATTAACTACAGAGAAAGAGCAACAGCTGCTAATATTTCTGGCTAATACCAAGTCTTAGCGTTTTAATATTGAGTGTTTCTTTTGTTTTAGTAAAAGATAACATAATTATGTCATTTATTATAAAGCATAAGATTATTTAAAAAAGAAATATTTGTTTGAATTAAAGTTTCTTTAAATAATAGGTTAGTTGAGTTTTCTATTGTATAATTTTTGATGACTAATGAAAATTATTAATGTCAATCATATTAAAAAGAAATCATGAACACACACCTATATTACTTATTTTTTCAAATAATACTCCTATATTTTTTACCAAAAATTTCAAAAACCCACCTCTAAATTTTCCTCCAAAACACTTGTTAATATATCTACTTTAATAAAAAAGAAAAAAATTCAAAAAAAATTAATGCTATCATGGATACCAGGCCTCCTTTCCGCCATTGTTTAAATTTTAAAAATAGCTATAGGTGAAGTACAGTCCCATATTGATATAGTTCTAAATGTTTTTATTAAAAATAAATATCATATTCTGATTCCTTGTCTTAAAAACTATACTGGTATAATTTTCAGCTTAATTACTGGTGTAATTTTCAGCTTAATCGCATGTTTAGTTGAACAGTAACTTGTAAAACTAAAACTTTAGTAAAATCAAAATGGCCGCCGAACAAAAAAAACTGCTAAAAATAGCTGATTTTAAAGTAATAATATCTCCAGAACCCATTTGATATCAGTGCTAAAATTCTGCAAGGTATTCTATGTTATATAGGTGACCATTTTTATAAAGTGTGAAGAAAATCTGAGATGGCAGGTTACATGCCTGTCCCACTTTCTCATGGAATACCTCTGTTTATTTAAAAACAGATAAAGAGGGAGGCAGATCAAAATTTTGCAAAATAACTTTATTTCAAAGATTAGGTGTACGATAATCAATACAAAGCTGATTATACTTGGTTCGACAAAAAAGTTGATTTAGCAAATTATTATTTCTCAGTGCATACTTATTTTCCGGCTTCAAAGTAAAAATATTTTTAAAAACGTCAGGAGATTTATTTTTCCACATATATACAAAACATTGAGTATTATATAAATTTACTTTATAAATATTAAGTATTCTCATTTTGTTAAATAATGGTTTTGAATGAGTAAAACGATCGAAAAAATTAATCAATATGCTGTTTCCGAGTAATGTGCTCATCAAGATAAACCCCCAAAAAACTTTATGAGAGAGTACCTCTTTATCTTAATTTTATAAATAATTATTTTAGGCGGATTTATGGGTAGATAATTGTTATTTGAAGCGGGTGGAAAATGATCCATTTTATTTTATTAACATTAAGAATTAATTCGTTACACTTGTTTCAGCTAGATATTTTTTAAGTTCGTCATTCATATTACAAAACAGTTTGCAGATGTCAGTATTAGAAAGGAAAAGGTTAGTATCATCAGCAAACATAATACTAAGTAGGTTTGAAGCTTTATTTAAGTCGTTAATGTTAATCAAGAATAGGAGGGGACCCAATATAGAGTCTTGAGGCAAGATATATCTAATAAATTTTTTTGATAATCATCATTACAAGAAACAAATTGTTTACGGTTTTATAGGTAGCTTTCAAACCACTTTAAAGTTTCTTTGTTTATACCATAATACTTAAGCTTATGGAGTAAGATAGTGTGATCTATTGTATCAAAAGTCTTAGATAGGTCAATAAAGATACCTATTGTACGTTGGAAATTATCAAAGGATTTTGAAATTTCGCGTACAAATTGAATAGCTCCATGTTCTGTGGAGTTGTATTTTTTAAAGTCAAGTTGGTTGTTATATTGTAGAATATTGAATTGAAAATAATTATAGAATCTATTATACAAAACTCATTCTAATATTTTTGAAAATATAGGCAAGATAGAAATACTAGCCCTATCACCTTTTTTAAAAACTGGAGTAATTTTTTTAAGTTTTAGTTGTTCAGGTAAAATTCCTTGATCAATTAACGCTCTGAAAACTTAATATCTTTTAATTGTTCAAAACAGTTTAGAATTATACTACCATTAATGTCATCTGCTCCATTTTTTTTAAGTTTTTTAGAGTTTTAAATGCTATTTCAAACTTTTCAAATAAAAATTTAAAAGACAACTTTTTATATGTAATGCAATCATTCATCCTAATGTAATCACTCATCGTACGAAAAATTCTAAACATAGCTTGCGTCATTTGAATCTTTTTGACCAGTTAAGGACTAATTTTAACAAATAAAAATTCGGAAGCCATTTCTTTTTGTTCATAGATGATTCTGTTATCAACTCTGATAACCTGGGGAAGGGAACTTGAGCAATCTTTTTCTTTTCCGCTTATTTCTTTTGTTATTTCCCATGTACGTTTAGAGTTATTTTTATACTTATCAATTAAGTTAGAGAAATAATTTTTTTTTCAAATTTTTTGAGTTTTTTCCAACTGATATTAAAAATTTTTGTATATTTTTTCATTTTCTGGGGACTTTGTTTTTAAATACTTTAATACAGTTTCTGTTTGATCTTTTTTGGATTTTTTTGGATTTAGTTTTTTTTTGATTTTGGATTGTCTTTTCCAAGAATAGAAAATTTGCATCGTAGATAAAATGTAATGTGTTGTAGAGTTATCATATATAAAGTTTGTGTCATCGTTAAAGTTTATATGTTGTTTTTTTTTGTTTTTTTTGTTTAGATGCCCCAAGAAGTCCTAACGGTCTTGTCACAGAGCACCGCGGAAGTGCATTTAACCGGGAGGTTCAGGCCTCCTTCCTTACCGTGACGCTAAAATTTGTCCAGAGCTCGTTTCGAACCTCGGCCACACATGTTTCCAATGATGTCTATTATTTTTGTTTGACTTAATCATAGTTTCGGGGTTGCAGTTAAATGTTAAGAATATAGGGAAGTGATCGGAAATATCAGTTTTTAAAATACCTTTGTATGTTTTTATTAAGGATATCAGTGATAATAATATTATCGATAAGAGTAGTTGTGTTTAATGTTACTCTTGTCGGTCGATTAATTAACGGAACTGCTCCTAATGCAAATAATGCGTCATAAAACTTTTTAACTTTAAAATCCTTATAATAAGAAAAAGTATTTAAGTTGAAGTCTCAACAAACAACATTTTCTCCAGTGATATAATAACAAAAACTTTTTCTTTTATGCCTTTTTTTGAATATGTTTTGTAAAAAAAAAATGCTCAAGTTTTTACTTAGGCTATCAGGTGGTCGATAACAGCAGCTTAATAAAATGTTTTTTGTTTGATTGTTTACAATTTCAATCGTTAAAATTTCATTATCTTTGTCAGAAAATGATTTGTCATGAATTATTCATAACGTAATGCATTATATTCTTTTTCACGTAAATAAAAACTCCACCGCCACGATTATTAGTTTGCCTTTCTCGAGATCTTAATTTAAAATGTGGACGGTTAAAATTTGAACTATTTTTTAGGTCATTTATCCATACCTATTTATTAGGTTAGTTATCCATATTTCTGTTAAGCAAAGTATATCAAAAACATTTTTAGTTTCTTCCTATAGATTAAGTAGATTTTCAAAATTGCGATTTAAGCTTCTAATATTTACGTGAAGGATTTTAATTTTATCGCTTGCTTTAAAATTATCCTTCAAAAGAAACTCTGGTAGTTCACTTGGATAATGATATGAGCAATCACTAAGCAACAATCACTAAGCAAATCACAACAATAGTTAGTGTTAAGATATGAAAATTCATTTGAGATGCAATCTATTTTTAAAAAATTTAAAATTTGGTTTTCAAAATTATTAATGTCGTTCATTTTTAACAAGTGCACATATAGAAGAATTTCTTTTGATAAAAGCTTATTTGTTGAGTTCTCTGCAATAGATCTTATCAAACTTTAAAATAGCATACTTACCTTTTTTACGAAAGTTTAGTACTTCACCCCAGAGTCTTTTTCGCATTTCGATTGTTTCTTTAGCAAAATCATCATTGATAAAAATACTGGTTCTACGTAAACTTTTACTGTTTACGAGAATTCTTCTTTTATCGTTATAATTTAGGTTTTAGAAAAACATCTTCCAGGAAAAAATCCCCTGGGATAAAATCCTCCTGAGAAAAAATTCCCCCGTAATTTAATAGTTTTATGAAGATTGTTCGGTGTTTATCTACTTATACTACTTATTGGACCTGATTGATGAGCTTGTTCAATTATTATTTTAATCGAGATTTTCAGATTTTTTGAAAAGATGTCTTTCACAACTTTTTCACAGTCATTCCAGGTTTCACAAGGTAATTCATTTACACCTTCAATATTCAGGTTGTTCCTTTGTGACCGATTTTCAAAATTAACCAGTTTCTCAATTATGTTTTTAATGGTATTTGTTTTTTTTTATAGATTCGAAACGTTTCTACTTATAAAGATGTTTAATTTCACTTTCTGTTCGTTTATTCATTTCTGTAATCTTTCGTTTAGTTATCTCTTCTTGGAAGTTTAGACTCTCTTTTATACCTTCTTGATCGTTTTCAATATTAGAAGTTTTTGTTTTGTTTGTAGATAGATCAATTTCTAATTTATCCAACCTTTCAGTAAAAATCTTTACATTTGCGCTTATTATTCTTGCGAAATTTTTTTCTTGTTCTTTGAGAAGTCTCTAGGTCTCCTTTAATATAATATTTTTTGCTATTCCAGCATTTTTTTTCTAAATTTCTTCAGTTTTTTTATTTATATCCATAATTATTATCTTATTAACACAATAAAACAAGAGTTGTAAAGGCGTTTTTTTTTCGTATGTTAATGTGTTTATTTCCGTCAATGTGTAATTTTCTACGATTATCACTAAATTCTTTTAGCATTACAACGCTAAGCCGCCGGAAACTGAGAAATTCTTATGAAAAACTTTTTGAAAGAACAAAAATAGTTATCAAAATCTCAAGAGAAAGCGAAAATGTTAAGTAAAGGAGCATTTTGATCTTTTCTATATACGTTGTAGTTTGAAAGAGCAGGTACTAAGAATTCATTAAACCAAGTTTTAGTGATAAAAATGATGTCGTAGTTATAGTCTTCCACGACCATGGTCGTGTAGGGGGCGTAGCAGTTTATGTTAAGAGTCGTATTAATGCAAATTTTTACCATTCTCAATTACATTGAGAATGGTAAAAATTTACCATTCTCAATTACATTGCAAAATCTTGGAATAATAAGATAATTTTATAAGAGGTGTAGAAAATATAAATTGCTTTCAAAAATTAATTAAAAAGAATAATTTAGAGCATACAAATCTCATTAATGATTTTTTTTAATTACTTTTTTTTTTCATTTTAGTTACAACTTTGAGAGTTTTTTTGTTCCTAATACTATTTATTTTATATTACGCTCATATTCTAACTTTTTTAACTTTTGTTTTTAACATCGTTGTAAATAACTTAAAATTGTAAAAACAAGAACGCCACACAGCGGTTCTTGATGATAAGACATTTTCTTCTGTCTTCTTCAAGTTTCCCGTGCTTATTTTTAAGCAACAACACTGTTATTTTATGAAAATTTGTAACTTTTATACGGTACACTTCTTATTGCTCACATATATATAATTTGTTTAATTTTGAATATAAGTTTTTTATACTACGAATTTGAATTGTAAAAGACCGAAAATAAAAGTAAAAAAAAAAAAAAATTAAAAATCATCAGTATTACAGAATGTAGATAATTCTCTTTTACTTTATGAAATTAATGATAAAAGAGAGAAATGCTATCCTAAGTTGCAATTGTGAAAGAAACATCTGCTTCAACGTCTCTATTGAGCATGTTTAATAATACTCTAACAAGGATATTAACTCTAACTGCCAAGACTATTTGAGAATATTTGCTGAGGGTGGGGAAAGGTTTAAAGGTATAGTTCACTATAAAGGTGGTTTTGCTGGTGCCTCCAGTCAACGTATGAATAAACAAAGGTATACTGGTACAAGTATTGGCAAGGTCAATCATCGTATCAGTAATAAAGTCTTTTTCTAACAGCTATTGTTTCACTTAAATTACCCATCAAGAAGGAAAATGTACGATTAATTAAGATGCCCTCTAGTACACATTACGGTAGACCTATACATCTCCAATATCTAAAGGAAACAAAAGAACTAAGAAGAATTGAAGCTGAACGTCTTAAAGCAGGAATAAATAGACTGGTCAAGTTTGAGGTAAAGTTAGAAGTAGCAGAAAACAAACGTGATGCATCACATTTAAATTCAAACTAGATTTAACCACGACAGATGGTAACGTGATGGATGCTCTCACTAACACTCTGTCTTCCCAATCATCATTATCATCAATCATGTAATGTTTATAGAGCTAGCCCAGTAAATCTAATAATTAAGCATTGATCAGATCTAACCTAGTCATTAAAAAAGCTATATCTTTGAAGCTTTCTACTTTGAATTACTAGCACAGATCTTTTGAGAATATTTAACATTTAGGATACAAGATGGACATTTAAAAAAACTTTGCCAAATCCTTTGCTATAAAAGCATCAGTATAAGACAGAAAAAAAGTTTACCAGAGGGTTAATAAATCTTATAGTTGATATGCCCAAGCAGGTTTTGGAATTTGAAAGCATTTGAGAAAGCTGACAGATAAATTATCTGGTTGAAGACAATTCTAAGACATTTAGTATGCACCTATAATGAGTTAAACTCTGAAAGTTATAGCCAGTATACTCAAAGATTACTACTATTACTATTGGTATGTGACTTCTCCAACTGTTAATAAACTTTTGAAACTTGGGTGCAGATATCTAAGGCACTTGAACTCCCTATTTGTTACTACTCAGGCTAACTAACTATTGGCTCTGAATAAGGAATTTCTCAAAGCTTTATTCAACCATACAGCAGAGATAACGTTAGAAAGAATGTTATAATGAACCAGTACTAACATCTTTTCACTAGAAGTAATCCAAAAATATCAAACATTAGTTTCAAAAAATACAAATTTGAAAGTTTCAAAAAATATAAATGCAAAACCGCTACCCCAAAAATTAGCCGTAATATATTACGGCTAAGAAAGTTTTAATTCGGCAAGAATAAATACTTTATTACGGCAAGATAGTTTTAATTTTTTATTAATAAAGAACTAAAACTATCTTGCCGTTCTTTATTAATAAAGAATTAAAGCTTTCTTGTTATGATATTTTGTATTTTTTGTTTTGTTTATAGAAGTAAGATAAGTTAATAATTATTATATACGGTATTGAAATTTTTTATTGTAATTAGTATATATGCACGTTTTGGTTTGAAGAACCTTAGTCTTTGTAAACGCAAATAACATAAATACGTGTGTGTAATACGCATCTTTGGTGCCCCTAAAATATATATATTTTTAAATGCATGGCAAAATCGAAATCCAAATTTGTAATTTAAGTTATTTTTGATGCTTAACACGCGCGTAAATAACACAATCTTTACTTTTCTTTTTTCAGATTCCACGTGGGGATATTTTAAATCACACAAGAATCAAAAAAAATTTCTTTAAAAGTAAAATACAACTTATCATCAATGACAAATTCACGGTGTCTGAACTTGTGACAAATTTTTTTGCACTTCAGTAGCTACTGCTGTAACTGTTTATAAGTACAATCAAGAATTGTTTTTCTTTAAGTAACAAATATTTATTTGCTTATTAATTTTTTTTATTATTGTATTTTTAGGTGCCCCAAGAAGTCCTTACGGTCTTATCACAGAGCACCGCAAATTACAATAGTTGTACACTTGTTCAATTAAAGTAGCAGTACACAGTTCAATAAAGTATTCGGCTTTAATTTGCAATATCATTTTTATTTTTAACTTTTAACTAATATAAATAAATAAAACTTTCAGTTTAAGGGGTCGTCCACAATTTTCGTCTTGCCATCACGTCCATCCCCCTCCCCTCCCCTCCCCCTCCCCTCCTCCTACGTCACAACATTTTAACTTTTTAGTAACAAGTTCCTTTTTAAAGTAACTTTTTAGTAACAAGCATGAGACTTTAAAACGTCTTACACGGAACTTGTTTCGGAAACGGAAAGATTCAATACAGACTCTAGCCTAATAAGCGACATTCGTAAAGAAGGAGGCGTGATCTTCCTAATTAAATGCTCTTCCGCAGTGCTCTGTGATAAAACCTTAAGGACTTAAGCTAACACTGTAATAACAACAACAACAACAACAACAACAACGATACCAACAACAACAACAACAACAACAACAATAACAGCAACAACAACAACAAAAAGTATATTAAACTAAAAACTTAATTTGAAACTAACTTTAAACCAAAACCAACACAAACTTTAAATTATAACCATTAATATAAAAAAAAGACGTAAAATATATAGTCATGAAATGTTATTTTTATTTAAAGCACTAAAATAAACTACCCAACTCTTAATTTAGTTTTTTAGTTAAAACAAATGTATTATATAAATGTTACATCAAAAAAACAGAAAATGCAATCTTTACTTTTCTTTTTTCAATACAATTAAATATGGTAAGTTTTCGACAAAGCACCAATATATCTCCCAATGGAACTAGTATATTCCTGTAATAAATAAAAGGTCTGGAGAAAAATATCTCCTTGCTGATTGCTTATTACTCAACAGAATTTAATTAAAAATTATATTGCTTTAGTGTGTTTCTTTATAATTTCTCTGAGTGACCAGGGCTGTGAAGTCGGAGTCGTGGAGTCGGTATCGCGACATTTTTAGCGGAGTTGGAATCGCTAAACAAAATCGCAACTCAGCAAAGTATTATCAGTTTGTTTTTAATTGATGTTAGGAAGTAATAAACTACTATTTTTGATTATGATAAATGAATTTTTGAGGTTCCTATAACAACTTACAATTTTGACAGGTCCTAACCCAAAATAGGTCTAATGCAAATCCCAAACAAAAATGTTTGTTGGGCAGCAAACATTTTTGAAGTAGATTAGCAGTGAACCTATATAAGCATTTTGAGCGGTTCTTTCAAAATATCAACTCAAATGAGACTCAAAAGAAGCAGAATTGTTTACTAATTTTGAAAATAATGTTGATTTCATTGGAAAATAAAGTCATTAAAATATAGTGGTTTTTTTCGCCAAAAGCAGACGTTTTTGGCGAAAAAAACCACTATATTTTATAACATCGGTAAGGAGAAGGCGTGAACTTCCTTTCAAATGCTCTTCCACGGAGCTCTGTGATAAAAATCGTAAGAATTTCTTGGGGCACCTAAAATATATTAATAAATAAATTTAAAAAAAAAGCAAGTTTTTTAAGTATATTTTCACTACTTTTTATATCAAAAAATTTTATTAAATAAAATCAATATTTTTAAAACAAGAGTTTTGTTCCGAGTCTTTAGAAACCAAGGATGACCCAGTTTGGAAAAATAAATTTCACACGACTCATAAAATAGTTGGGTTCTAGAAGAACCCCATGAACTCGTTTAAAAATAAAAAAATAAGATTTTGTTTTTACTAAAAGATAAGGATCTCTTAACTCAGGCAACTGAAACTATTTTTCAAATAGCTCCAGCCTAATTCATATAGCCTTACAACAAATCAACATGCTGTTAAAAACTAAAAATAATATTTTTATTTTCATGATGGAAATAAATAATAATAATCAATAAAACTTTCAAAAAATAGAGCCGAACGTTAAAGTTATGGCGGGGTTGCTCAATTGGGTAGTGCGCTTTGAAATTGATTACTAAACGTTTAAAGAAGCAAGGTCGCGTTCGTTGAAATTTTGGCTCCGCAAATAAGCGCCTTAATACTTTGGAGATCTCCTGGTAATTCGTCAATATTACATTCTGCAGAATGTCCCGACGAATCTCTTAATTACAGACGTCACAGCCATGAGTTACAACAAATTATGTTATAATATTAGCAATCAGACGCGTTTATTCAGCGCTCGGTCATTAAAAAAACAATTGTTTTACAAAAAGTTTTAATTTGTCAAATAAAAAAGTTATTGAATAAAAAAATGAGCCAAGTTAAAATTGTTTCAATATTGAGAAAACTTCTAAACCTACAAAAAGAAAACTATTTTTTATAGTAGCACTTAACATATTAATATAAAAATTGAATCAATAATAAAAAAAATTATGACATTAAAAATGATCTCGATGGCTTGATCGAACAGGCTTGAAATTTCTTACTGATGCCTGCGACAAAAAGATTGAAATTGTAAACGATTATTAAAGAAATTGAAGATACAAGAAAAAAGAAATACAAGGAAAATTTTGTTGACCTAGTGAATCGAATAAAAAGAAAATAACTTGTGTATTAATGTATTAACTGCAGTTAGCTCTCAGTAACGAGACCTACGATGAAAAAGAATGGTAAAATAAAAAAATAAAGGATAATGAATCGAACACAAAAGGTATTTTTATTAATAAAGTTTATAATTCGTTTGAGAAAATAACTCTTTTTGTATTTTCTTAGAACTGCTACAACAGTTAATGCAACGCTACTAACAAAATTGAAAAAAGTTATTTTCGCAAACAAAAAATCATAGAAAAATGATTTATATCTAAAGTTATGTATAATACACTAATTTGTTTAAAAAGCTTCTTATTTGTTGATAAGTTCCAAAAATATAACTCTGAAAACATGTCAAATTTAATGCCTTAAGATCAACAATTTATATACATATTTAAAGTTTTGACTCTTTTGACGACATTGTTTGAAAACATTTTTTTACAAACACAAACATTTTCCAAGAAACTCAATGGAGATTATGGAAAAATAATTTCAAAATACTTCCTTGAACGAACACGCCGCATTTTGATCCTTATGAGCTTAAAGGAACAAAAGAAATCAAGTCTTTCTTTTATTTTAAATGTTAATATTAAAAGTTTAAAGTTCTTTCAAATATAATTAATTACACGTTTGACGTCATATGATATGACGTCATACATTCTTTCTGAGACTTGGCAAGAAAATTCATTTGATTCTAATTTTAATTACAATTTCACTAATTATAAATTAATTAGTCGATTGCCAGGAAATAGATAAAACATATTGGGTGTATATTTTTTAGAAAAAAATGCATAGAAAATAAAAAATAAATTATGTTCATCAAAATTAGGATTATGAGAGTCTATTCATTGTAATAATAAATAGACTTTTAATTCTGACAGAAAACAAAAACAAAAAACATTGTAACAGAATGTGTTGGTGGAGTGGTAAAATTGAAATTTTTATAAGCGTTTTTAAAAAAAAAAGTGCAAATAAAGAAAAATATGTTTGTATATTGCCGGTGACATGAATTTGAAGTCTCTGACATACCAAAAATACCTAAAAACGAAATCTTTTTATTTATTTATTTATTTTTTTGACGTTTTTGTTTGCAGTTCAGTTACCGTTACAGTTGTATATTTCGAAATAGTTTTGTCATTACATGCCGTCGTTTATGATTTCTTCACAATTTGCAATGGACCATTTTTTTCTCCTCTATTTGATACTCAGTAGAAAAAGATTTTATTAATTAACAGTAAGCGTATTTAAAAAACATTTTAATTAATTTCATTTAATGATGTTAGTGCAATTTAATTTTTTTCAAAGTGAAACTAAAAAAATTAAAAAGTATAAATTCATTACATAAAAAAAGTGATTTTGTGTAATATCTTGAATTTTAGAGTCCTATAAAAGGTTATTTGTTTAAAATATGTAGGGAAGGTGTCGTTTCTGGGACAGTGTTACCTTGACCAGACCAAACTAACATTTCTTAATTCCTTATCTGGCCTATACGTGTTAGTGTTGCGTGAATTTCAACCCTTTGCATTTCTCTTTTTCTTTTTACACAATATCAAATAGAGAGAGAGAGAGAGAGAGAGAGAGAGAGAGAGAGAGAGAGAGAGAGAAACTATTTCTTTGCTCGCTGCAAAAAATCTTTTCAATGATAGATTCTAATATCTTTCATTGTAAAAAACTTTACAATGAAAGATATGAGAATCTATCATTGTAAAGTTAGTTTTTGATGTTTTGTCTTTTTTTTTTGTTTATTCTATTCTATTAAATATAATATTTTATTAATCATTAGATTGTGCAGCAGCGGCGCAGTGGTTAGAGTACTGGTTCAGAACCAAGAGGTTTGAGGTTTGACGCTGGTTCTAGCCCAATAAACGACATTGGTAAGAAAGATGGCACAAAATTCCTGATTCCTGGTTCCCTCCACTTTTGCGCTGCTTTGTGATAAGACCGTAAGGACTACTGGGAGCACCTTAATAACCATACAAAAAAATAAAAAAGCGCCCTTTTAATGGTATGGTTATTAGTCTGTTCAACTAGTTTAAAAGATTTTTACTGTCATGGTTTACTGTTTACCAGTGTATTGTACCACTAAAAAATTATCGTTAAAACTATGTTTTCTTTCTTCCTCAGGAACCTAAAAGCGTCTACTGCAAGTAATAAAGTTTCCTGCTTTTTCACCTTGTCTCAAAGTAAAACACCCTAAATCAAAAATTACAACCTAGTGTTGAGATACGTTACAAAAGCGTTAAAATAGTTAAATACTCCCTTATTAAAAACATATTTTAAATTGAAATAAATAAAAAAAAATCGAAAATAAATGAAAAATAAATTAATTTAAGAAAAGATTGAGTTAAATGCGTTTGGTAACTTTTAAAATTTATTTATGTCTTTGTTGTTTAATATGTGTTGTTATTCTTTATATTTTTTGATTCTTAGACTTTTGCCTTGGGTTCTGAAGTTTAATTTATAAAAATAATAATTAATTCATACTTTTTAAATAAATAAAAATTAAATATCTCAGTGCTTTTAGATATTTCTTTACCGATTTTACGTTTGTTTATTTTATATAGTTAATGGAATTGCTTATTTTTTAATTAAACTTTATATTTACGGAATTTATAAAGGGGCTTGGTGACAAGACATATTATTCTTATTTTCGCCTCTGCTACCTATATATCTTGTTAGTAAATTACGGATTGTATATATTTACGCGGCAAAAAAAAAAAAAAATGATGTTGCCGCGTTGTCCAAATGCGAGGTTTTATTGTAGTAAGCAAGCATATATATATATATATATATATATATATATATATATATATATATATATATATATATATATATATATATATATATATATATATATATATATATATATATATATATTAGGGTGGTCCTTAAAACAACTTTTTTTAAAAAAATCTGCTCCCACCCCTTAAATGTGTTCTATATAATACGAAAACACTAGGTTTAAATTTTTTTTGAAAAAAACATATTTATAGAGGTCCCCCAAGACCATTTTATATTTAACGGGTCCCTAATATTTTCAAAAAAAAAGTTGCTCAAAAATAGGTCAACCTGGTACTCAAATGAAGCGCAATTATATAAAAATTTCAAAAATATTATTCATTTTGAAAAATAAATTTGAAGTTTAAACTTATTTATCACAATTATCATGAAAAATTCACTTATTTCATTTTTTGCTAAATAACAAGATTTTTACGTAGTAAAACCTAAAATAACTTTATTATTTTAAAATGAATGTTATTTTTGAAATTTTTATATAATTTCGTTTCATTTGAGTACCAGGTTGACCTATTTTCGAGAAACTTTTTTTTTTTAAATATTAGGGACCCGTTAAATATTAAAGGGTTTTGGGGGACCTCTAAAAATATTTTTTATTCAACAAAATTTTAAACCTAGTGTTTTTGTATTATATAGAACACATTTAAAGGGTGGGAGCAGATTTTTTTCAAAAAAATTGTTTTTAGGGCCACCCTAATATATATATATATATATATATATATATATATATATATATATATATATATATATATATATATATATGTATATATATATATATATATATATATATATATATATATATATATATATACATATATATATATATATATATATATATATATATATATATATATATATATATATATATATATATATATATATATATATATATATATATATATATATATATATATATATATATATATATATATATATATATATATATATATATATATATATATATATGTATATATGCGTGTGTGTATTTTTCAAAAAAACTAAAGAATATCTTTTTTTACAAACTAGTCAACTACAAACTTAAATTATAAAAATAAATGGTAAAATACGAAGAGTATACGGTTTTATTAAAATTCTTAAAAACTTAAAAAGTTTAAATGAACACAAACAATTTTCGTCGCTATCTTTGTTTGCGTTTATTTTTATATTTCAATTTGTAATAAAAATAAAACTTAAATGGACCAAATCATTTTACGAGAAAAATGCAAAACACGATTAATTTAAAATAGAATAAAGTTTTTATGTGAAGCGAATTTTGGATTTTGTTTACCTAATACCTTCTTTACCGAGTAATTAACAGGTTGGAGTTAACTATTATATATTTAAGAAAAGGAAAACTACTATTTACTTTTGACTATTACTCAATTACAAAATTATTGCAGAGGTAGAAAATTCTTTTCAATAAAAATATAATGTGTTTTGGTTACCAACTGATAAAAAAGACGTGCTTGATGGATTTCTATAATACCATGAGATAATATACCTGCCCAGTGGGCGTGCGTTGTATGGGGGACGTCCGTCTGGAAGTCCGCGAGTTGTCTGAAGCACGCTCCGGACGACGCATACCCACCGGGTGATAGTGACAATACTGTTGTATGTGAGAGTCACCCAATTTTCCACCCAATTATATTACAATAATTGAGCATGGTACAAAGAGTCCTCGTGACCCACCTTCACTATTTTCTTGTGTGAAGCCAAGTCTTGTTTCTACAAAACCTGGTCCATCTCGAACAAATAAAACTTTGTCTAAAGTGCGCAATTAAGTTCCAGATGAACTTCATCTTTTCAATCAACAAGATAAAGTAGCTAATTATGAGAATTTTAAAAAAATAAGGTTAAAACTGGCAGTCTTGACTTTTGATCCACTCTGTTTAGTACTTTAACAACAATATATTATACATACAGTCTACTGATTTTGAAAAAAATGCATCAATACCTAGAAATTTGATAAAAATTTAGAAAGATTTGACTTTTGGAGGATTTTACTTGTGGCATAAAGTATACAATCCAAAGTTTATCAAAAAACAGAGTAACTAACTTTAAATCATATTCACAACTTGAAGAATGTAGGAAATACCTTAATACTTTGATAAAAGCAACAAAGTTAATGTACTTCAGGAACATTTTGATGCAATGAGCCCTTTTATGATTAGAAAAAAAAAAAGATGTTGAAATAACTATTAGTGGTTTTGAGTATTATTCTTTATCTAGATTGCTATATGACAGACTGAGACAAGACTACCAACTTCCAAGTATTTCACTTCTTCAAAAAATTACATCAAAAATTAATTCTTTTCTTGACAATTTTGAATACATAAGAGAGATTTTTATAGGCATAATACAAATGTTAAATAGTCCAAGTTTTCATTTCTGGGTATGTTACAAAAACTTAAACAGACGCAGGAATAAAATTTTATTATGAAAATATGGGGTGCTAAAGAGATTAATTGTGGAGGTCTCAACATACCGTTCAACAATGCCTGTCAGTGGACCATGTTTTGTTATATCATATTTCATCCATTTACTTTTAAAGTATGTCAAAACTCATTATGTAGTATATTTATGTCAATATCTGATTTTTATGGTTTCAGGATGACAAAGAAATTTGGAGTAATTTTGTGTAATATTTTGTTTAATAGCTATTTACTTCGCAGATTAAAAGTATTTATTGCCAATTACGGTTTTATAAACTTAGTTTTTACAAGAGTTGTTAACCGGAAGATTTCGTAAAATTGCGTAAAAATAAAATTCTTTCCCTTACCGAAGTCGCGCTGGCAAAGCGAGCTCTTTTGCTAAACGACGTTTTGAAGTCTGTAAAGAAAGTTTGTTGGCCAAACGGAAATAATTGAGAAAAAATAAAATTCTCAATTACCAAAATGTTTATAATAAAATTTTATTTTCAGTATTGCAACATAGTAACATTTTACGGTTTTATTTTTTGAAATAATGATAAAAAACCAAGTTTCTTTTGAAACGAAACTATTTCGCACGACAACTTGCGAAACAGTTCTTTACGGAAAAAAAATTACGAAATGCGGAAAAAAAACTTAATAAATATTTTAACTACCTTTTATGAACCAAATGCGTATAATTAACTAAGTAACTAAAATACTAGTTATTATATGATATTGATAAGTTTCAAATGTAAACTTTTATAAATAAACCAAGAATTTCATAAAATATACTTTTTAAAATGCCATTTTATGAATAAGAATTAAATAATGAAGATAACTTGAACAGCGTTAACATCAGAATGCAATCGCGTAATCGGGAAACAATGTCTTTGTTGAAATCATAAAAAAGACCTAGTTTAAGTAACGAATACAAAAACTTAATTATATATTAAAATAGCTTTCACTTGTTTTCAATTAGAATGATTTTATGTTTAGTCAGTTTCATTTTATTTAATTTTGAGGTGCTCTGTTATATGAGCTTTCGCTTTTATTACCTTAATAACAACAAGCATATTTAAAAAAAATTTATATATATATATATATATACATATATATATATATATATATATGTATATATATATATTTATATATATATATATATATATATATATATATATAATATATATATATATATATATATATATATATATATGTATATATACATACATACAGGTATATATGTATGTATGTATGTATGTATGTATGTATGTATGTATGTATGTATGTATGTATGTATGTATGTATGTATGTATGTATGTATGTATGTATGTATGTATGTATGTATGTATGTATGTATGTATGTATGTATGTATGTATACCAGATATATATTTATAAGTTATTGAAAAATCATTTTACAATATTATTCTTATTTAAATAATAACATTTTTCTTTTTTTTATAACAGCTTACTGAATGCTTTCGAGTCTTTTCCGTAAACGCACATTCCGAAATGCTCATTCCGTAAGGAACAGTTTCGCGAGTATTGTTTCGAAATGATTTTTTTCTCGAATTTCTTTTCGTAAAGCGTTATTACGGAATTATTAATATTTTTTTTTTTTTGTATAATTCGTTACGGAAAGTGAATTTGCGAATTTTTCTTAAGTTTTGTCTATCGGCGAAAAACCGTAGTTTTTACTAAAGTTGGGGACCAGTAGTTTTTACTAAGTTTGGAGAAAGGGACCATGATACATGGGGCACCATGAAAGATTGTAATTCTGAAGGCATCTTAAGAGTTGTGACAACCACTTTCATATAGTGAAACAGTTACTACTATAGCTGAGTTTTGAATAAAAAATTATATCATTTTATATCATCAGGCCTGCGAGGGGTCAAAATTTGTACTTTTTTGATGACAAAGTAATTTATTAGTTTTTAAAGCTCATAAGTTTTAACGTATCTTTTTAAATGTGTCTATTGGTAAGTAACATTATTTTTTAAACTACAGTCCATAAGCTCTTTACTTCATTAAACAAAATCATTGAAAAAACAAGCTGATACTAAAAATAAAGCTATTATTTTCTATTAACAAATAAGGGGTAATTTAATACAGCATTTTTGGGGGGCCATAAGACTGTAGAATAGTATTTCAATGTGTCATAAACAAATCTAAAAATCATTTTTTTTAATATTTATAGTCAATTTTAAAAAGATTTATGTTAATATAATACAAGGAGATCCCATTCCGATACAAAGCCATTATTTAATGACGCTTAAGTATGACACTTAAAACGACATATTATCTAGTCTTTTGAAATGTGATTTGGACCATTGGATGCATTATTTGGGTTATAATTATTAATTTGTTTATATTTCAAGTAAAAGTCTGTCTTTTCTCTATGTTTTATACTTTTTATTTACTTTTTTAATGATGCTCATAGAGTGTATCAAAGTACCCCATGGATTGGGTACCTTGAAACAAACTTTTAATTTTTCTTTAAATATTTTCACAAGTTTAACCTGTTATATTTTTGTAATTTATAAATTTAATTTCGTAAATTTCTTCTACAAGCTATACCAATTGCCTAAAAAAAAGGCGGACTAAAAAAATTGTTACGAAGCAAAAACCAAAAGTGTGTCATGGTGCCCCACTTTCCCCTAATGATAAATCGGTGTTTTCCCATTCAAAAAAACTTATTGAAAATGTTTATTAAATATAAGACATAAACAGCTATATTCTTTAATGGCCCCCAGTGTATTGGAAATTTTGTCCGTTTACACGGCCTGCTAGTATAAAGATGGTCATGATATTTAAAAATGTTTGCACTTCTGTATTTTAAAACAGAAAACTTCATTAAAAAAAATATTTGGATTTTTAAATGTCATTTTGTTCCTTTTCAAAAATTCGCTAATAAAATCAAATTATTTGATATTCATCATAAACAAACCGAATTATTTTCATTAAATTGTTTTGCTAACGATCTATTTGTTTGAACTTTTTTGCATTACCAAATTAAAATAAATGAGGTATAGAAGTGTGTGTGTGTGCAAATTATGGTAAGCTGAAGCCTTAAAACAAAGAAAACCCAACCGCCGTTAGAAAACATAAGTTTTTAAGAAAAGTCTTTAAACTGTCCTATCGGCCATTTGTTTTGAAAGTTACGTTTCAAATTTCTTTTGAAGTCTTTTTAACGTTAAGAACATTTCGAAGACTTTAATAAATGTTTAAAAGACATTTAGAATGTAATTTTAAAAAAAGATGCCCGTAGGGATTTTAAAATAAGAGAAAATTTATTAAAAGATTTCAAATTTCATAATAAAATCTTCAAGCGTTTAAAAATAATATTTGTCTCAAACCTACAATCTATACTTAATCATAAGTATATATAATATTGCAATATCAATTGTCAACAAATTTCGATCTACTTCAAAAGAGTTAAACTTTCTTAAAGTAGATCAAAAATTTATTGTATATAAACTATTAGTTGTAGCAACTTTAAATAGGATAAAGCAAAACCCCCATAAAAGCACATTTATGGGGGTTTTGCACATTTATTGATAATAGCACAATTGAAACTTTTTAAAAAAATTTTTAAAGATACGTTTTTTAAAAAATACTGTTTCTTTAAAAGGTTTTTTTAAAAAGTTTCTATTGCGCTATTGTCAATAAATGTGCAAAACCCCTATAAAAGTGCATTTATGGGGGTTTTACTTTTTCTCATTTAAAATTGCTAAAGATAATAGTGAATAAATATTTGCGAGTTATGAAAAAAAAACTTGTTAATCTAGTTATTTGATTATTAAAAGTTGTTATAAATAATAATAAAATATACTAACTTGTTAACTAAAATATTATACATAGCAAACCTGATATAGTATTTATTTACTTCTTAATAACAATAATAATTTTTGATGTTAAAATTTAGTTACACTTCTATGTTTTTTATTTTCACTTGAGCCTTGTGCTTTTCCAATAGACTTTTTTTGATTAAAGAGCTTCCCAGTGGGCACAGGACATAAAAAAGACGTCTTTTAAACTTCTTTTGAACGTTTTGGACGTCTTTTGAACGTTCAAAAGACGTCTTATTTAGGTCCTGTGCCCACTGGGATTATATCTTTCCTTGCTTTACAACATAATAGAGCAATTACAGCAGCGTTATGTGATTTAGATTCTTCATGATGTTTGATTCTTTGATATATGTGGTAGAACTTTTTAAACCCAAGAGTAAAACTAGAATCTTCTCTCGAAAATGCCATAAATGCATTACAGTAAAGTGCCACGATTTGATTGTCTTCAACTCTTGCGGTTATCCTACGTCTTTGTAAATACTTATTATCTGAAATCAATTGTTGGTACACTCATTTTGGATAATACGGCGAGTGCTTTACATCTGTGTGGTTTAGCTGAATTATGTTATTATTTACTAATGCTATTCTTCGGTTATGCGGTGCACTGTCAGGAAGCCGTTCATAAATCAATTTAGTTGTTTCGGTACACTGATGTTTATGGTTGAGACAATTTGAATTAGCATATCTGCTCTTAATCCTATATATACATCTTATATACTTTCTTCAGTAACTATTGCAGCAGGTTCTGACGTACAGTCTGTTATAGTTTTTACGGGCAATTTGCTAATGGTAAAATCTAATTCCTTATGTTGTTGAAGACTGTAAGACACTGTAATTGACACGGTACTATTCCACAAAAAAAGCATTTTTCTCAATTAACACTGGGTTTGACTCGGGAACAGTTGCTTCTTCATCAACATTATTAATACGTTTATAATTAACAGCTGCTTGCGTTGATTAGGATCACGGCCTGATTGAAGCAAATCACGCTTCTTCTTTTCTTGTCCTCTATGGGCACTGTTAGACTTTCTTTTAGCCTTACATAGTTTTGTGTCAGATTTTGCAGCGGCCGTCTTCTGTTTATTAGACATTGAAGAATTTGCTTGCTGGGAAGTTCCGAACAAAGTTTTTAAAGCAACTTGCATATTGTACAATGAAATCACTATCACTAACAGTTAGTAATTAATTATTCATAAATTTTGTAAGCTTTTAGTAACATAGATATATTTAATGATTATATATACAGTAAAATCCCGTTAAATCGGACTCTTAAGGGGTATGTATATATTATCTTAGCATATGGCCGAATTATGCGAAGCTCTCGCTATATCGGACTTTTTGAAAATGTCGGACTTATCGAGAACTTGAGACTTATCTATTTTTAAGACTTATCTAATTTTAATTAATGTTTGAGAATTTGTAATATATTAGTCATTTACAAATAGATTTTAACCGAAGCTTTACAGAATCGAAGATATCGGTGAAAATGTTTAATTATATTTGACGCAAAAGTACTTTATTTTTGAGCGTTTAAAGTTTAGAATATTTATTTCAGTATTAAAAGTTTTGTAATTATACGCACTTGTATGCAACTCAAGGTAAAAGTTCTAGTTAGGCGAAGTTTTTTCCGAAAGAACCCTAAAAAACAGTTTGAGTAAGCGAATAGTTCAACTTCAACAAAGACTTAAGCAAATGATTTTATAGTAAGTTTATAGAGAAAGTTCAAAGGGAATTAAAAATCCGTCCGACTTATCCAGGGAACGAGTTAATGGGATTCCACTGTATATATACTAGTAACCAGACTAGTCTATGGATAGACTTACAACACAGGCATAGACAATTCTGTATGTTGTAATGGACACAACAAATGTTTAATTTTTTGTCCTTGTTGTGTCTATCAAATTTTTGATGGTGTCCTAAGATTGCTCAGTTAAAAAATAATTTTCACTTCATAAGTCTACAAAGCATAATTTTTTGTCTATTTGGTGTCTATGATTTTGTCTAAATTTACTTGATTTCATAAAACCAGAAATATTGATTTTTGCCAATAAAATCTAAATTACCCAAAAAATCCCTTAGAAACAAAAAAACTCCTTGATCACATATTTTTAAAATAATTTTATTGAAGGTGATAAAGATTTTAGTGACTAAGGAAAATTTTTTAAATGATAAACTTACCTTTAACTTTTTTGAAGTAATCCCAAACTGGAGAGGGCATTTTAAAAATAAATATTCACGCACATTCACTGAGAATTGAAAAACAACTGAACTGAGTAATTAATGAACTTCAATTGAGCACAAAATAGCCCATTTTGAGGTTTTTAAATAGACATTAACTTTTTAATCAACAGCACACGCTGGACAAAAAATTAAAAAATGAACTTCTGTTAGAAAAATTGTATTTTTAATTTTGTGCTCGTTTTCAGTTTTTGAAACGATGCTGCAGTGAAAATTTAATTACTCGTTATAAGTCCAAATTATATATTAAATAGATCTTCTATACCTCATTAAAAAATCGAGATTGTTCATTTAGTGTCCGTTTTTAAAATGATTGTCTAGAAAGACAAACATTTTTTATAGACAATTCATTTTTGATAGTTGTAATTAAAATTGTTGCAATTAGTGCTTTGTCGAAGTCTATTTTTGTCCTTTTATAATAAGTCCATTAGAGATTGTCTGGTTGCTAATATATACACACTGGCGTAGAAATAGGGCAGAGGAGGCAATAACCCCCCCCCCCAACCGTATAAAAATATATATATGGTTGGGGGTATATATAAATATATATATATGTATACACATATATATATATATATATATACATATATATATATATATATATATATATATATATATATATATATAAATATATATATATATATATATATATATATATATATATATATATATATGTATATATATATATATATATATGTATATATATATATATATATATATATATATATATATATATATATATATATATATATATGTAGAGAGAGGGAGAGAGAGAGAGAGAGAGAGAGAGAGAAAGAGAGAGAGAGAGAGAGAGAGAGAGAGAGAGAGAGAGAGAGAGAGAGAGAGAGAAGTGGGCGGCAAGTAAATTGCGGAAAATGTTGTTATTTCACACGTCGCAATTATGTAATTGCAAATTTAAATCAATATACAAAAAAAACTTTAAAAAAAAACCCTTTTAAAAACGGACTAATAAGTAAAAAATTAACTATTTCACGGGACCCATGGACTTTGTGTACGTATACAACCTGAAATATCCATTCAAGTCAATGACTGAAAATGTTGAGGAACTAAGTACAACTTGTTCCTATTGGCGCCCAACATTTTCAGTCATTGACTTTAATGGATACTTCAGGTTGTGTATGTACACAAAGTTCTTTGGCTTGAAGGACCGCAAATACTTAAAAATCATTAGATTTTTAAATAATTATAAGATTTTCTTTATAATATAATTAGAGCAGGATTTTCCAATATTTTTTGTAGCGTCATCGGTGCATTATAGTTTGCTTCAAACTATTCAAATTAATGCAAATAAAATCAGCAATTTTGCATTTTAAGAAACTCTGTGACACGCATTGGAATCAAAAATAAGAAGTGTCATAGGCGTTTGCTATCAAGTTTGGGATATACATTAGGGGCGGATTTAGGGAGGTTGGGGGTTCTAAAGGTCTTGAGACTCCACTCAAACTTTTCCTAATATTAATTTTTTCAAATTTTTAATTTTGCACATAATAAAGTTTCTTTTTTGGTCTAGTTTCAACTATCATTTAGTAATGTAAACAGCATGAGAAAAACAGATTCACGTGAGTATTTGTTATAAGTCAAAAAATATTCAAAAATTATTGAGACCCCATCCCCTATAATATTTCTGGATCCGCCCCTTATATACGTGATGCTTTAATTGCGTTGTCAGAAATTGAAGGATCTCAAATTTGCACTTGGAGCGATAACACTAAATAGTTTTATAGTGATTATTTATATATAGCATATGGTAATAACATTATGGCGTGGAGGGGGCATCAAGGATGGCGAGGCGCACCGGGAAATTTCCCGGTTTCCCCGTGGGCCAGTCCACGCCTGAAACCTTCAATGAGACTTCAATAATGCCAAAAACTTGTCATTGATTATCATTGAAAGCCTTTAATGAAAGACTGTCAATTAAAGATTTAATACTAATAGTATCAATGCTATCAATATCATAATAAAAAAATATGGACCTCCTCCGCCACCTGAGTATATAGCGTTGTTAAAGTTGGGCGTGTTAGTAAGGTGCCTGGACAAGCTTTTTATGTATGGTAGTAATTTAATATGGCCGATAGAAGGAAAAATATGAGATTGGACAAGAAAATTATCTCAGCATTTTTTCAACACTAATCTTTATGCGCTAGGCAGTTATAATGTATAAAGTTAGTTATAATGTATAAAGTTTTTGGTATTAATAAAATAAATCCATTCTAATCTAACTACTAAATATCTATTTTGACATATTTAAAAAAAAACTGCAAAATCTTGAACAGCCTTGAATAAACCTTGCACAAAGTTTGGCAGATAAAAACTAATGGTGTTTTCGTAAAAGCCAGATTTACTCTGGCTTTTACGAAAACTTCATAAGTTTTTATCGGTCAAATCTCACTTTTACGAAAAAATCATTAGTTTTCATCGGCCAAACTCTGTGCAAAGTTTATTAACTGTACTTAGACTGTTCAAGTTTTGCAGTGTTTTTATTTTCTAGAGATACTCCAGATTACCTACTTTTGAAAATTAAATGCTGATTAAAGTAGGTCCAACCCAGTGTGCACAAAAAGTATTAAAGACGTTTAAAACACGTATTTAAACATATTAATACGTTTTTTAGACGCTTAAAACACGTCTTATACTTACTGGGAAATCTAAATTAAATTTTCCAATCTCTAAAAAAATCAGATTTACTCCAATTATATTATAAGCAAGTAAATAAAAACGGTAATAATTAACTACTGTTTATTATTAAAATTTTTATGCTTTTAATAATAATTACTGTTGATAGTTTAGAATATAAAATTACAAGATACATTAAAAAAGCTCTGTTAGGAAACCAGGTTTTTATATACTTTAAGATTTAGGAAACCGGGTCTTTACGATAGACGGGATTAAATAAAAGAATGAGTTATTTATAGTGTTAAAGCGTTTTTTTATAACTATATACAATTATATTTTCAAGAAAGTCAGTTGGCGATTCGCCTGTTTTGTCTATATGGTTTTATTATTCTAATTTTTTTGTTTCGCTAAATACATTATAACTAAATACTACATATAATATAATATAAATTATTAACAAAAAAACAAAATATTTTGAATGTAACAATAATTTAATGCAAATTAAAAGTTCTTATACTTGATGCAATATTGCTAAAAAGCATTCGAGTTACTTAGTGATTATGCTTCACAAATGAAATAATCACGTTGTTTAAATAAATTTATAGTATAATTAATCGATGATAGAAATAAAAAAAAGGTAATTAATAAAAAAGATTTGATAACCACATATTTTTTATTCGTTTGTATTTTTTTTATAAATAAATTTTGCTGTTAATACTAATTTATTTAAATTATTAATGTAAATAGTTATTTATTTTAATAATTTATAACAGTTAATTAATTTTTTAAATCAATATGCATCATTGTTAACATACAATATGCATCATTATAAATTACAAATATTACAAGAACAGTTGTATTTATTGAATATACTAGCATAAATAATAATAATTTTAAAATGATTTTTTATTTTATAATTGATAATTGTTCTTTAAAAAAAGCTTTTCTAAAAACCAATTGTTATTAAAGTCTACATATTGGTCTTAATAATAATTTTTTTTAGCTTTAAAGTGTTTATATTATATTTATCAGAATTCATTAGTGTGTGTAAATTAAAAATATATAATATATTATATATATATATATATATATATATATATATATATATATATATATATATATATGTATATATATATATATATATATATATATATATATATATATATATATATATATATATATATATATATATATATATATATATATATATATATATATATATATATGTATATATATATATATATATATATATATATATATATATATATATATATATATATATATATATATATATATATTATATATATATATATACATGTGTGTATATATAAACACATGACTGTTAAATTTGATAAATAAGTAAAGTTAAGTAAATAAAACAAGTAAAATTTAAAAAGTTGGTAATTACTTTTTCATAAATAAATATCGGAAATCATAACAATGAAGCAAAGCAAAAAAAAAAATAATGCATTTTGAAACAAATTTTTAATCTATAAGCTTCTAGTCCAAACTGTGATTGTTAGAAGCATCTAATGTTTGTATTAAATTTGAATTGTTGGCATAACAACACAAACAAAAGATTCACAAATATGTCAAGACCAGTGGGAGTTTATATTGCCAAAAGCTTTTACATCTACACATGTCAGTTTTTAAATCTTAATTAAAAAAAAGTTTACATCAGTTATAACTAACATTTTCAAATATAGCTTTATGGTAATTTTTTCTTTTGGAAGCTTATAATTTTATTTTGAATTTTTTATGAAAACTTATGTTTTTAATACACATAATAATAGCATTTAATATGCTATATTTTCAACATGTATGAAGCAATAATGTGTATGTATGTATGTATGTATGAATATATATATATAAATGTATGTATGTATGAATGTATGTATGTATGAATATAAATGTATGTATGTATGAATATATATATATAAATATATATATATATATATATATAATATATATATATATATATATATGTATATATATATATTATATATATATATATATATATATATATATATATATATATATATATATATATATATTGGTGATATTATTGATGTATATAGATGATATTGATAATATTATTGATGTTGATCATATGCATTATTAATCACAATGGTGATAAATAATGCATAAGTTTTAGAAAATTTTAAACTATATATATAGGTACATGACATGAAATTTTTAAATTAATCAAACACTAGATTGTTATATATCATTGGAAAGGTTTTTAATAGTATTTTAAAGGTGAATAAGTTATCAAAATTAAACAATTCTACAAAAAGTTATGGCATTTTTGTGCTATACTGACAGTTTTGCTGTTTAGGGTTAAATTTCCTTAAAAATTGGGGAAATTTCTCCTTTAATCTCCTTAAAACCCTTATTTTTACCCTCATTTTTTTAGTGGTAATGCTGTATGTATATTGTATATATTATGTAGCATATATTAACTTTATTAACATATACTTGTAACAAGTATAAAACCAAATTTTGTATTTAATAAGCAATTTTTTTAATGAATAACCAGACAGATTGTGCAAAAACCAAAAGCTCTTGTAAGAAGCTGTTTAGAGGAGCAGCTCGCATGGCTTGCCATGTTCGTTTTAGGAGAACTTGTCTCCACTCTTATGCTCACTTACTCCTGCCGAGGCTTGAGTATGGCTTGGTGAAGTTTTATTCGTACTTATATTTTGGCAAGTTTTATTCGTACTTAGATTGGTTTAATGATTATAGGAAATTATGTGTGTGGCAAGCAACATAAAAACACTTTGTACATTTTTATTTGTATTTTAGATAGATGTTTTATGTGATGTATAGAACAAGTACTCTTTTATAAACAATGTCAATGCCCTAGTTAATATTGAGTTATAGGTCAAGTTAAAGTTTTCTCAGATAAAGTTTGTCGATTAAGTAACAGTCAGTAACCAGTTTATACCATCCCAAAAATTTTGTAAGACTAAAATTTAATGCTTGGCTTTTAGTTGAAAAATTGGTCATAATAGCATCTGCAATACTATTTTAGTTAATTTAATGTAAGAAAATCAAAAATCAGATTTTTTTTTTGGATCTAAACAAGAAGCCACTGCTAAATGAAAATCAAAAAGCCATCTTTCTCTAATAGGCTAAAGACTGCCATTAGATTTTTACACTCCAAACAGCAGTTTTTGCTTGCAGTGAATGAAGGTGTATAAAATTATTTTATTGTACACATTTTATTGGGTTGTTGATCTTTGGTCATATTTTCACAGATGCAACCAAGATCTTTAGAAATTAGATTGAGTTTTAAAATTAGTAATATTTATAATAAAATTAGTAATATTATAGAACTCTGTCTTATGATTAAGTCAGTGATAACCTTTGTAAAAAGTATTTCAAATCTTTCATGGTCTAGAAATTTACTAGATATAAATCCATTCAAAATATTTGGATAACCAACATGCAGCATGAAAAAACTTGCAAAGTTTTGGGTTTTGCCTTTAATAAATGGGTATATATATATATATATATATATATATATATATATATATATATATATATATATATATATATATATATATATATATATATATATATATATATATATACAAGGGTGCACTAAACATCAAGACAAGTTAAAAATTATAAAAAATCAGAATAGGGTCGACATTATATTGGAAGGATATGTTCAAGCTTTTGCTTGAACTTGAAAGAGAAGCAAATGCTCACTCAAAAATGCAACATAAACTTCTGAGTTGATTTTTATCCCCTCTGGAACAAAAACTAGAGGAGTTTTTTCTGTCAGAGATCCTGACTCAAACCCTTTTGAAGTCAGTTGTTCATAAGTTTAAATATTCAAAATGTTAATTTTTTCATGTGTCAAATAAAATGTTAATGTGTAGGCCTAATTAAAACATCAGAACTATTTATGATATATTTATATTGATTTATTTAATGCATATGCCACATTGCATTATGTTAATAAATAATTTTATTAAATTTACAATTTATTAAAATTATTTATTATATTACATCATAGTGTTGTAATCATTATGTATATGCATTAAATTACTTTATATATTTGTAAAAAAATATGTTTTTTTTAAAAATTTTAATTATTAATGTTTACTTATTAATTGGTTTGTTAATGTCCTAATATTTGTTGAAGTTTTATTTAGTTATCATTTTTGTTGTGAATGCTTTTTTCAAATTGTTCTAAAGTGTTTTGCAATAGAATTTGCAATAAAAAATTATTTTGTTTGTGTTTAAATTTTTAATACTACTTATTATTGATTTGTTTTTTTATACTCTAATAAAGAATTTAGTGTACTAATATTTTTTTTATACTCTAATAAAGTATTTAGTGTACTAATATTTTTTTTATACTCTAATAAAGTATTTAGTGTACTAATATTTTTTTTATACTCTAATAAAGTATTTAGTGTACTAATATTTTTTTTATACTCTAATAAAGTATTTAGTGTACTAATATTTTTTTTATACTCTAATAAAGTATTTAGTGTACTAATATTTTTTTTATACTCTAATAAAGTATTTAGTGTACTAATATTTTTTTTATACTCTAATAAAGTATTTAGTGTACTAATATTTTTTTTATACTCTAATAAAGTATTTAGTGTACTAATATTTCTAAAAATGCCGACTCCAGTTCAACTTTCAGCTGTTGAACGTAAATTAAAGCAAAAAAATGGCTCTGCTACTGTAAAAAGATCAAAGTCATTCAATTCTACGAGTGCACCAACTTCACCTAATGCTGTAAAAAAAACCAAACAACCTTCTATTGAACCCAAGTATGATAAATTTTTTTATTAAATGAGGTTTAAAGTTTTTTGTTTAAAGTTCATAGTTATTTTTGTGTTACATTTTTTTTAATTGATTGAAATTGAATATTTATGTGTGAAGCTTTGAGTAACTTTTTTTTAAATTTTCTGAAACTGAGTTTATGGGTGAGTAGCATTTGAGCTGCAAGTAGAGTCTGATATATACAAAAACCAAATAATAGAAATATATCAATAATTAAGAGATTACTGTGTTTTTTTGTTTTTTCTTTTTTTTGTGATGTATGCTTGTAATTGTTGTAATATTTAAATTTCAAAAATTAAAGCATTTTTATACAGTTTGTTTGCTGCTCCTTAATCTCTGTTTTTTATTATAAATCTCATACTTTGGTTTTGAGTTAAACATTTTAGAGTTGTTTAATCTTTTCTTTGTGCGATTTTTTTGTGGTGTAGATCATAGTATTTACTAATAGTAGTTATTGGTAGTAGATCATAGTATTTACTAATAGGGATTATTATAGAGTTCAAAATCAAATAAAGCTTAGGGTTTCCCTAAGCTTTATTTGATTTTGAACAAATATTATTTTAGAATGATACCTATATGAAAAGAGTTTACAAACTAGACCACCATGCCTGATTTTATTTTAAATATAATATATGTCAAGAGCAATTTATGAGAGATAAAATGTTAGACTTGCTTTTGTTAATGACACTATACAAGGTTTTCCCCTTGTTCCAGTGAAATAATAAAAGAAATGATTGCTATTAAAGAAGCAGCTGTGCAAGAAGAGGAAAATCTAAAGTAGAACAAGTCTCTACCTGAAAGAGAAGAAAAAGAATAAAAGCTTCCATCCCTAAATCCAAAAGAGAAACAAAGACATCATCCAAAAGTCAATTTAAAAATTCAAAAAAGTGAGTTATGAAAAATAACTGTTGCTTGAAAAGTATTCATGCTATCAAGCTAAACAATTTTTAAATTTAAATTGGTATTCTTTACACTACTGTTTCCCACAATCTTGATTTAAAAGTATTGAAGTTCTAGGTTGAATAAATTAAAGATTCAATACCTGAACGATTTGGCAATTCTTTCAACAAATTACATTACCATGGTCACAAGTTTTGCACCAGATTATCAATTAGCTTTACACGGTATAAAAATCATTGAAAAATAAAATTTTTATAATAAATTTTTTAGATGATTCTGTTATTCTTTACTATAATAAATATAACAAAAGTTTATGAGGAAACAAATTCTCATGGTTGTTTTCGTTATAATAGTCTCCATCAAAAAAATGCACTTTTTACAATATTATGTGGAAAAGACATTCCACATAATATTGCAAAAAGTGTTTTTTTGCATCTGATTAGAAAAGTTGTGTAAGACTTAAATGACGCTAGTCTCAAAGCTTATCTAAATTTTCTTTTGTCTCTAAGCCCAAAGTGTTCTTTTCATAGAGCATCCTTTCTTTGTGTGTAAACAGTCTAATTTTTTATTGAAATATTAAAAACTCAAGTGTCTAGTTGTTTTTGCGCTCACCCAATAAAAGGTAAATTTAAAATTTTGGTGGTAATTTTAAAATGGTAATGATTACTTTTTATGTTTAATATTTGTAGGTAATATAAATATGATTTTATTTATTATAGAGGGCTGGGCTTGACTTGATTCGGAATCATTATAATAAATTTTAGAGAGGTACTTTTATTTGAAGATAATTGAAACAGTTGCATTGGTTTACATCTTTTTTTTTAAATTTTATTTCATTTCACTTTCCCAAGGCAATGAAGGCCACTACAGTCAAGGAGGCTTCTTTTAGTTGTGGTTACAACCCTTTCTCAACTCTATAACTCCAAAACACGAAACTTGAAAAACATCTATACAAACATCTATATAAAAACTTCTATACAAAAACAGGCCTTGTTAAGAAGCGTTACGCAGCTCGCATTTTGCTTGCGAAAAGGCGATTTGCCTACGCGTTCAGCAGTTTTGCGCTACGCAAAAACTTATATCTTTTAGAATATTTAAATTATCTTTTGATTGTCGTTAACGTGAAGTTTATTCAGAAGAAATAAAGTCGTAAGTAAAAGCATTTAACCGCAATTGTAAACTAATATATTTTTTGTTAAAGAAACAGTTTTGTTAAATAATTTTTTTGTTGTTGTTAAAAATTAGTTAAAAAAAATTAAGTGTTTTAAGGAATCTTAAGGAATTAAATATATAAATTGTTTGTAAATATATAAAGTTTTTGTAAATGTATAAAGTTGTAAATGTGTAAATATATAAAGTTTTTGTAAATGTATAAAGTGTTTGTAAATATATAAAATTGTTTGTAAATATATAAAGTGTTTTAAGGAATCTTAAGGAATTAAATATATAAATTTCTTTTAAATATAAAATTTATTTTTAGTCATAATAGTTTAAAAAATGCACGATTTATTTTGATGTAAATATTTTATTAATAAGATATTTTGTTTATTGTTAATTCAATAACGTAAAGATTTAATGACGTTCGTTTAATTTATGAAAATAAATTATGATCACGAATATGTTATCGGTAACTGATAAACAACAAAAAAAAACTCTTTCTTGTTTAAAAACATTAAAATGAGTTCACATATTAAATAAGAAAAAATTTATTAACAGTTAATAAAATAACCAAAAACCAACTGTAAAATCATAAGAAAATAAACAAACATTATTTTACGTTTCATGAAAAAAAATATTATTATCAAAATAAAATTTAGTTCATACTTGAAAAAAATAATAAAAATGATTTTTAAATAAGAACTTAGATTTTATTTGTAACTTTTGTTATAGTGAGAAAAAAACAAACTGTTTGTCTGATTTTTAACGCGTTAATAAAATAACTTTAATTACAATGCGGTACTTGAAAAGACGCGAGTGACACAATATAACTTCTACGATGCAAAATATATTTGATGAGTTGAGTTACTTAGAAATGCGTTACGCGTTTTCTCTACGCAGCGAAATCTCGTAACAAGGCCTGCAAAAACTTCTATACAAAACATCTATACAAACATCTATACAAGTCTATTAGATGATTAAGAGATGCGAGGCTGCTCAAGAGAAATTTTTAAGCTTAACCCTAAAGTCTTCAGCTACAAGGCTTCCATAAAATAGTAGTTGGATGCAGTTTACATTCAAGTGTTTTTTTTTAGATACTGTAGCTTTTACTTAACTAAGAGCTTTAAGACAAGGTAGTATTTTCAGTCAAGGTTAACTACTGCTAGCCTTCGCTTAAATGTGAGTTTTGCAAGATAGTAGGAAATGTGGCAGGTTCTATTAAATTACATATTACCAGGTTATACTGTATTATATATTACACAGGTTGATTATAATAATCCTGATCTTGACCTGACCTAAAACCTGATAAAAAGATATTAGAAACTATATTGTAAAATAAACAAAAATACAAAATGTCAGAAACTATATGAAGCATCAAGAACAGTACAAAATACTAGGGAAAAAGTAAATAAATCAGTCAAGTAAATAAGTAAAGTAAGCAACAACAACAAAAAATTTGTAGTCTCTTTGCTGTAGTGGTCTCCTCAACCTTAGGGGGGGGGGGGGGGTAAAAAAAAAAAGTAAAAATCTTAATAACTAAATACCAGAAGCTACATAAAATACACAAAGTAAAATAACTTTCTAAAATACTAGGAACCATACGAAATATCAGGAACAAAACAATTAGTCAATAAACTGCTCTAAAGAGCTAGCGTCTCTTGTGCCATCTACTAAAATTCAATCTTGTGTTACTCGTCATTTAATTAAATCTCATCCTTTTCTGCGACTAAGACATGTACCAGAAAAAATCTGCGCGGACATTTTAGATGATATTTATTTAACTATTGTATTTCGGTATTTCGATATTAAATGTTATATAAATTTTGAAAGTACATATATTAATATTCTTAAATTTCACTTAAGAAATTTTGTTAAATTTTTTTCGTGAGAACGCACGCACTTTGCATTTTACACTTGACATCAGCTTTTGCACAGTCTTCAGCTGGACTTTCTTGGTAGCTCTTATCCATTTATTTTTGAAGTCTTTAATGTTTT
>NC_088923.1:22262500-22282500 GCF_038396675.1 Hydra vulgaris
CTACTGAATTTTATACAAGATGATGATAAAAACATTATCTTTTATAACAACAATTGAATGTTCTGATATGCAAAATATTCACGATTTTTATCCGTCTGTTTATTTAAGAAACTAATTTGCTATGTACGCTACAACTATGAGAAATTAAAAAAAAAATTTCTTCTTATGTTTATTCGTTTTGTACGTCTTTTCGCTTTTAAAATTGTTTTTGCTATATTTGACGTTTTTCTCTCAATACTTACATAAGAGGAAAATTAGAAAATAAATTGCTATTTATTGGTAAAATATGTTATTTGATTAATAAATTTTGTAATGACGCAATAAATTAAATAAAAGAATATTATGGTTTCTTTTATAAATGTATTTACTGCATTAGATACATGTGTGAAATTGTTTCTTTTATATTGCCCAATTTCCAATGTTAATACAAATTACTAGAGTTGATGAAGATAACAATTGCTCTGTTTGAAAAAAAACTTAAAAAAAGTTTTAAATAGGCTCCTAAAAATTTTCCTAAAAAGTTCAATAAATTAACAATGCACTAGCCCACAAGTTTTTGGAGCATCATCAATAACAATAGTTTATCAGGAAATAAGCTATCAGGTTTAAATGCACAATTAGGATAATCCAACAAAAATGCAGACTATTTCAATGGGGGTAGTGAAAACAACCAAATATTTTATAATTAAATATTAGTATTAATGACTTTATTTTTTTACATAAAAAACTCGTTTAAAATTTTTTTTTTTTTACAAATAAATTGCAATTAGTTTTCTTGCATTCCCCTGCATTGATAAAGACAGTAAATTTTAGCAAATGCATTTGAAAAACTAATTTAAAAGTTGTCTAGCAAAATGTTTCTAGCACAAATTATAAAGTGTTTCCCTTAATATGCTGACTGAAAAAAGTCAAAAAAAAATCGTATATCAAAAATTGTTTTTATTCTTGTTGTATTCTTATCTGCTTTTTCTATGAATTCTGTCAATTTTGGTAGTGGAAAATAACAAACGTCCTAAAAAAAAATAAACAAAAGCAGTAAAATATTTAGGTGTAAAAGTTTTTTTAGTTAATTTTATTTAGATTTTCTATTTCATATAGTATTCGTTTCCTTTTTTCAAGTATTGCTGTTTTATTTTTTGTAGTTTTTTATAACTTTGTTTTGCTGCTAATTCTTTAAATAATTATAAAATGTTTATAAAACAATTATAAAATATTTATAAAAACGTGGTCAAGTTGTCTAAAAAAATTACTTTTGGCATGGACGAACAAGGCGTGCAACTGCACATGCTTCCTGGAAAGGCTTGGAATACTTAGTTGTTTTTTTCCTTTTTATTTATGAAGCCATTATATTCTAGGCTATTCTTTTCTTTTTTCTATTTTTTACACTTTATTTATATTTATAAATGAATTGACAGGTAAGTAGGATAGTGGTAGTATTATGAATTATATAATATAAATGAATTGAACAGGTAGTAGGATAGTATAATTGGTATCAAATTTCATTCTTGCAATGTGTTGTACCACTACATCACTACCACATGTAAAATAAGGAAATCTTTAAGTTAGATCAAAGTTGAAGACTCTTGTAATGTCAAAGATTCAATGAGGTGTTAATAATATATCATCATTATCATCATCATCATCATCATCATCATCATCATCATCATCATCATCATCATCATCATCATCATCATCATCATCATCATCATCATCATCATCATCATCATCACATCATCATCATCATCATCATCATCATCATCATCATTGCTATTATCATCATTATCATCATCATTTCAATCAATCTTTTTGATTGCCAAAACCTGTAAAAATTACAAGATTTTAATAGAAAATTGCATTGATTGTTTTGGTACTTAAAACCAATTCCATTTCATAATAATAAATATGTTTGGATTTAAATTGGATTGAAATATACATACTTCAAGATGAATTTTAATAATACTTAACTCATTAGTAGCAGGTAGAATTGGCTTTACAAAAAAAAAAAATATATTATGCCAAAATGCTTTATTGTGTGATAATTAGCATCAACATTTTATTTTTTTGTTTGTCTACATTAACCCTTTCAACCCTGAATTTTTCATTTGAACAATTAATTTTTTATTTTAAAAGTTAAAACTAAATTTGAACTAATTTTCTCCAAGGGTATAAAGTCTAGAAAGGGTGGCAAATGCCCTCAGTAGGTCTTTATGTTGAAATTTACTACTAATTAATAAAAAAAAACTGGACAACTTGTTTAAAGTTTATTTAATGTGAAATATTTTAAAACAATTTCTTGACTTTAACCAGCAAAGAGGTACACTACATTTCTCACATTTTAGATGTAAGCACCCTCCACAAGTTTCTAATTACAACATTGCTCATGTCCTTCATTAAGGATATTATGAAGCACCTTTTGTTTTGAAGGAGCAAGTGAGTTTGATTCACTTGGTCTGCCTCTTTTTCTTTTCAGCGAATTGGCTGTCTCTGAAAATGCCAATGCTTGTGTAATTCATAAATTAAATTCTAATAAATCCACTCCAAATTTCTTTGATATCCCCTAAAGATTTATGTCTGCTTGATTTCTAACTAAGCATTGTAACACATGAAGCGATTTGTGCCCTCTGCGGGAACGGTATATTATACCAGATTCTCCGCGTAGCATAAACACTTCGACACCCCATGGATTAGGTTTAAATGGTATTTACCTTGGATTGGATAATCTTTAAATTTCCTTGAAATGGATTACCTTTGAATAGTGTAATTGATTCATCAATACATAATTTTTTTTTGATTTTTTAATTCTTGGCGCCATTTTTTGAAGAAATGTATAATTATAATAGGCTGTATTTTCCATAATTTATTGTTAGTATTACTTATGTTTTATATCGACAATATGCAGGTTATTCCTTAATGAGTCAAACCGCTTTTGTGATATGATTACATTGTTGACAAATAGAATCCTGTTTGTAGGTATCCAGAACATCCTCAGCTGAGGAAAGCAAATTACTCCTTTACAATATAAAATCCGATAAATCTTTTAATTTTGTCAACAGCTTACTCGAATACATGTTTGTCTTCTTTGCCAATTCAACAAATTGTGACATTAGAGTTATATTGTTCTATCTCCACTTTTTGAAAAAATTGAGTTTTTCAATAAATTGTTTTTCTATTGTATTGAAGCCATAATTGTAAGTAAAAAAGTTGCGGAGAAAATATGAGTTTAAAAAAAAAAATTTATGCTCTCTCTTAAAGTTTTTATTTTTAAATTGTTTTATCTCAAAACTCAAAAATGTGGAGATAAAATAAGGTAATTCTAATGTTGCAAAATATTCCTTCCAGAAAGTATTTTGAGGAATACATCAGCAGAGTTTGCCCCACATTTTCGTTATTCTCTGGTGTAAAATCAGTTATTAGTAGTACATATGTTTTCCTTGTCCATTTAACATCTTTTTTCTCCTTTTTTTCTTTATTTGTTTTCCCTGACAATTGTGATAATGGGATGTCACCTTCATCATCCTGCATTACATCTAAATCTCCCTCATTGTCATCTTCTATGTCCGAATCAGGTAATGCAGATATTGCGGCTTGAGCTTCTTCTAATGATGTTTGTTTTAACTAACCTTAGATTGTTATAAAACATCACTCGAGATATGCCACCATTTTTTTTTTTTAAAAAGCAAGAATAAAAATGTTCGTTTTTTAAATTTTGCATAAACACTTGGTAGTGGCAGTTGTGTATGTGCATTTCAGAGCGCTAAGATGAGGTTATGTGTTCACCAAGTGCCACCATCTTTTGTTTTACTAATACAAATTTTATAGTTTACATAGACATAAAAATTAATTTGTATAATGTTTTATATAATAGTTATTTGTACAAACCAAATCTGTCTTTTAGGTTTTCAAAATTCATTATGCAGAGCTCTAAATAATTGTTATTCACACACGTGTTGTTCAACAAAGGGCCAAATTGCTGATCTTATTTCTTTCTAAAGACATTGTAGAAATGACATCTAGGCGATGAATAGTGATGAATAGGAAAATTCAATTACAAAATTTGATGACTAATAGAAAGGTCATCAAATTTTGTAATTGAAGGCCGAAAGGGTAACATCATTACTATTTTTATCATCTTGCTCTTGTGTTGGGCTTATTCTGGCTTGTTATTCCATACACTCTCTGATTTTTTGTTGATATCACAATTATAATAGTGATGTCAAGCTAAATTGTATTTTTACTTGAAAAATGTTCCTGAAAACTCAAAATGACATATTCTTACCAAGGATGCTGGTATAAGAACACATTGGTAGGTTTCTATTGGTGTTTGATAAAAGATGGAATCAATGTTGTTCATGGTAGAAAATAAGAATTTTTTTTTTTTTTTTACCGTCAACATATAATCTTATAGTCTTTATTGCATTTGAAGTGTTAATGATTATTATTGATATTGTGAAATTCAGATTTGCCTTAAAGCTGTTTGAGAAATAATGATGAAGTGTTTTAATGGAAGAACAATTCTCTTTAAACTTAAAGTTCAATGCTTACAATGTTCCTTTTGTTTGATCTCGACTATGTCAGCAGGCTTGTGTTTTGGAGTTAAAAAGTTGTGGGGTAATTGTAGCAACAATTTGATAAAAAAAATTTGTAGCTTTTTCAAATTTATTGGTCCTTGAGGAAATTGGGGAGAAAAAAAGAATTATTTAACAATTAATATTAGGGTTTTGTTAAATGCTCAATAAGTTACTATTAAAAATAGTTTTTATTCTATAATTTAAATCCAGTTTTATTTTATTTTACCAAACATATTTAGATTGTGAGATTTGGTTTATTTAAAAATTGTTGTCAAGAGTTTTTAAATTTTTTTTGTGTTTTCCATTTATTGGATATTGCAACAAATATTATATGTTACATGTTAAGAATAATTAGTTAAAAAGAACATATACTTATGTTTCGAACAATAAATTAAAAAGAATATATTGAATGTTCTTTATGCATGTAATTTTGTTCTTATCACAAATACACGTGTTAAGAACATTTATTTTCACAATTTTTTTTCACAACTTTATATGAAACATTTCAACATGTTTCATATAAAGTTAAGAGTGAAAAATTATTTATAAATAAATAAAAAGTGTATTGTAAAGCAAATCACTTTTTTACTTAAAAACTTTTCTTTTGTCTTGTTTATTTTATTTTATAATTTCTTTATTTTATATAAGTATTAACTGAATTGTTTTTTTTACAAATTAGTTCATCGAAATCGCAGCAATTCAAACTGCTCTTCTATATCTTCTGAAACTTCAGAACCAGCGCGTTGTGTAAAAAACTCTTGTGATAATTTGCAACTTCCATTAGCAGGTATTTCAAATAATATATTTTTTATTTAAGTTGAATTAATAATTAAAAATTTTTTTTATGCAATCAAAAACAAAGTTTAAGGGTAAACTCAACTTTAAAAGGTTTTTTACATCAAACATTTTAATTTACATTGCTTTTTTCATAGAATGTTGTTACTTATGTTGCTTTTTCCATAGAATGTTGTTACTTACGTTGCTTTTTCCATAGAATGTTGTTACTTACGTTGCTTTTTCCATAGAATGTTGTTACTTACGTTGCTTTTTCCATAGAATGTTGTTACTTATGTTGCTTTTTCCATAAAATGTTGTTACTTATATTGCTTATTCCATTGAATGCTTTTACTTACATTGCTTTTTCTATTTCTTCTAAAAAAAGTTGTTGTATCTTGTTTTTTTTATGTATAGCTTTCATAAAAAAAGTTTTTTTTCAATTTTATTAAAAAAATAAAATTAATAAAACTCATTGGAACAAAAATATAAATCTGAAATTTAACTGTTAATTAGTTATAAGACATTCATACTCATAATTTGTCATTTATTTTAATGTTTTTCATTTGTTCATTATTTAAAACAAATTTATCACTACAAAAATGCAATATCTCTCAGGCCTTCTTTTAAAGCGTTACGTGTAACACTTCAAAACAAGGCCTGAGAGATAAAGAAAATTTTATGTAAGCAGTGAGCGATTTTGGTTAAACGTTTTTTAATCATTTTTTACCTTTTGAATTATTTTCTATAAGCAGTAAGATAAAAGAAGTAATTAATTTTTAAAAAAACCACATTAACTTTTGAATGATGGTTATGTAAAATTATTTGTTACAAAAGTTTGAATGATAATTATGTTAAATATAAGCGCTATTTACTAATTAAAAAAAATTCAAATGAAATTAAAAATTATTTTTATTCTTTATTATATGTTTTTATTTTATTGTAATGATTGATTTTTTTGCTTGGAAAAATACTTAATAAACGCTAATACTTTAAGCTTGAAGCAAAGATCATAATAATATAATTTAATTCTAATAAAAAATATATGATTTGATTAAAAATTAACTTAATAAAAATATATAATTTTATTCTGATAGAAAAAATATATAATTTAATTTTGGTTTGAAAAATATATTTAAGTTTATTAAAATTAAAGTTAATGCTTGGGTTCAACTTAACTGTCAAATTTATTTTAAAATATTACTAAACATTGTTCAATATTTAAATTTTATTTATTCTTAAAAAAAATTCGCTCATTTTTATTGCAATCCTTTTTTCTGTTTTCCTTTCTAAACTTTTTTTTACTCACAATTAAATTCTAAATAAATGGTTGCATCAAAAATTTGCACAAAATGTAAGTTAAACTCTTTTTTTTTATTACCCAAGTTAAAGCGCAGCGATTATTTTTTAATAAATGATATATACAGCGATATGATTTTAACAAATGATGTTTGGAAAAATAATCTTTTCTTTCACATCAAAATTGTTAATAGAATAATAAGCTTTTAATAAATAAAGTAAATAAGTTAGCGTAATTTTTTTATTTGTTACTCTAATTTAACATGTTTTAATTCATTAATGAAAATGTTGAGAAAAGAAAGAAATTTGTTATTATCAAACATTTTTAAAAATGTGATATTAAATTTAATATTTAATTTAATATTTAAAAAAAGTAAAATAAAATAAGCATTCCCTCATAGTAATAATAAAAAAGAAGTTAAATAATATTTAACTCGTTTTGTGGTAATTAATATCATTGTAGTAATTTAAAAAAGTTAAAAATGTCTTAAAAATAAAAAAATAAAGAGAATTTTATGACGTCAAATTCACATTAGGCTATTACGTTAAGCATTTTTTTATCTAAAACAAGGGCTGATCTCTGTAACTGATATACTCAAAAATACAAATCTGAAATTTAACTGTTAATTTTTAGACTTTGATAAGGTTGAATAATTCAATTACACTATGCAGATTGGTCAATGTTTCATATTTCTAAATAAGTTGGAAATGGTAAACGAGTTCAAGAGACACACAGTGTGCCTAGACTTTTGTCTAAAAATTTAATTGACAAGATTTTAAAGAAATGATGTCACAAAAAAATTAAAATCTACAGAAAGAAAAGATCATTTAATTGTCAAGGAGTGAAAACTGCAGAATACTAATGAGTTAGTTAAAACAAAATTTAAATTATAAACACAATACAATTGTTGCAAGAATGAAGGTAGGTTATTTTACAATAGAAAAAAAAGCTTTTCATAAAAAAGAAAAGTTCTGTTAAGAGACTGAAATTCGTGCAGAGATAAATTGAACTTATTTTGGACTTTAGATATATGGAAATGTTTCATACAGACAGTTGTTTATGGAAAGTTACCTTTTGAGTAATTTATCTTCATTATTAGTTAAGCCTAATAATGAAGATAAATTACTCATAACACTTCTAAATAGTTGGTGTTCACTGCAAGTTGATAATAAAACTTATTCTAAGTATCATCAATAACCACATGTCAAGTGGTTATTGATGCATAAGATTGTGCAAGTATTTAAATTTTTAAAATATTTCAAGACTATTTGAATTTCTATTTAGTTGTAATGAAGTATTTAACAACAAAAAGAAATTAGAAACCATAATCTTACTTTTTCTTTTTAAAAAATAATTTTTTTTAATTTTAGTTTTGTTTTGTTGGTTGTTTTATCAACTTTTTTTTAAATTATTTTTACTAATTTTAAAAAAAGTTTAAATAAAATATAACAATAATTGATAATAATAAATAGTTTAAATTAAATGACAAATAATTGACATAAGATTGAATTTTTTGTCTTTTTTAAAAAAGAAAATTATTTTGACTCATGAAAGTTTTCCTGTCAACTGTCATTATAAATCCAAAGTTAAAAAGTATGATTGGAATAAAGTTTAACTAACAATTAATTTAACTTGAAATTACATTTAATTACTTTTTTTCTTTAAAAAAAAAATAGAACAAGATAGAACCTTTCTGTTAGAATTGTTAACAAATCAGCAGTAAAACAAATGGATCGAAATTTATATTGATTGTTAGAGAGTAAGTTGTTACATATAAGAAGTTTTTTAATTAAAGGTTTAAAGACTTGGCTAATAATAGTAAGAAAGCTTATTGAAGATTTTTGCTAATGATAGTAAGAAGACTTATTGAAGTACTTATCATGATAGTAAGAAGACTTATTGAAGACTTTGTTAATAACAGTAAGAAGACTTATTGAAGACTTTGCTAATGATAGTAAGAAAACTTATTGCATAATAAAGGAGTCTGAGCTCTAGATTTTTTAAAAATTGGAATCACAGATGCTATTTTTCAGCAGAAAAGAAAACAAGATTCAGTCAACCACTTGTTAAATAGTTTATAAAGTATTTACAAGAGTTCTTGAGAACACCTTTGTATGACTGTGAAAATATAATTTAATATATATAATATTATATTTTATTTTTAAAAAGTTGGATTTCATTGATGATTTGGCACAGATACCATTTTTTCACTTTTTTTTTTTTTCACCTCCCCAAGGCCCAGAAGGCCACTACAGGCGAGGAGGCTACTTAATTGTGGTTATAACCCTCTCTCAACTCTATAACTATTCTGAAGAACACTTTTGTAAGACTGTAGTAGCTATCTGCTATCTGGACTAAATGCTAACCTGCTATCTAAATGTTAACAGCTAAATTGCTAATACCTAAATGCTAATAGTTAAATTCTATCTGGACCATAAGCTGTATAAGAGGTAATGTAATGAGGATATAACTTTAATAACAGAAGCAGTAATGATTTGGATGTTTAACAGTGGATCAGTCTGTTTCTTTGGGCAAACAGGAAGAGTGTAGTTATTAGATCAAAAAGATGAGTAAGATAAAAGACAAATAGTTCAGTTCTTGCGAGAAGTAATAAAATCCTTATTTTTGTAAGAGGTAATAAAATCTTTTTTCATGTGAGAGGTAATAAAATCCTTAATTTATAAAAACTCTTCCTTTTTTTTTCCTTTTTTATATGTATATATGTATTTATATAATAATATAGTGGTAATGATTTTTTTTGATAATAGTAATATTTTTATTATTTATTTATTTTTATTATAATTAGAAAATTTGACTCTTATATAGTGCTTGACATCATCAGTATAGTCATCAAGCAATTAGCTTTGCTAATCAACCTATAGTTTTGGCAAGAGCTCCTTATTAGGCCTTGAAAAAGTAACCAAAAGCACTAACAGGGACTTATTTCATAAACAACTTGTTATTGTTAATACTCTAGTAATTTACAGATTATTATTATAATCAGTCTCTCTCTTACTACCAATTTTTCTTTCAACTCAGAACCATTAAGTTTTAAACTGTACCCTCATTAAAAGATAACAAGATATGATTTGGCAATCCTTGTCACCTTTTTAATTTTGTTTTGACAAGTAAATAAATGCCTCATAGTACAAAAATACCAGAATGTCAAAGTTTTCTATATAGCATAGCTTGTTTTCTATATGATATATAATCATAAAAATGTGTAAAAACTTTATATTTTTTAATTTTAGACATAGATTCTAGTTCATTCTCATCTTCACGAAACAAGCGTAAAAATTTAGTTGCTTTACCTCAAAACAACAAAGTGTGTGCTGAATGCCATGAACCTTTAATTTCTGGATCTTATTCAGAGGTATTTGTTTCTTATAAACATATATATATATATATATATATATATATATATATATATATATATATATATATATATATATTTATATTCTAGTCTAGTTTTTATATAAAAAAAATTAAAATTTTTTGGCAATGTTTTTATGATACTTGAAGTACGATCAAGTGGTCCACCAATCAAATGAACTTTTTTTTAAATATCAAAAGCTTGCCATTTAACAAATATATAAATTTTTCCTACTTATTTTTAATTCTTATTTAAAACATGTCATTTTATTATGTAATATTGGATGTGGAGGTGTAATAATCTTTAAACATGTTATAATTCATATGAGATAATATTTACTTTGTAATAAATTCAGTATATATTTAAATACATTCTACATTTAGTAATATTTTAAACTCAATAGTAGTGTTTAAGTAATAGTTTCAGTTAGTTACTCCTCAGTGGTCAGCTAAAGAAGACTTTATGTGTACCAAGAATCAAGGCTAACAAAATCAGTACAAATTGTGGTCAGAGTAACAGTTGCTGGAAACGTTGGCTTGCCAAATCTTATTCCAAATCAGTTCTGTAAAGCTAAATCAGCCATTTCTGCATTTAGGTACTTAAGTTGCAGTTTAATCGCATGCATTGAACTCTGAGAGAAATCTGTTTTTATGATCTTGTACTGCTATAAAGACTTGTACAGCTGCAGATCGTTCCATGACGCATGCACCACTTTTGCATGTCATCTACCAGCAACCAATCGTTGCATGTCATCTACTAGTTGCTGTAGGCTAGTGTTGCCAAGTTCACAAATCCCCTCACCTTTGGAACTTGATGCAGTGTTGTAATAGTGTTTTTTGTTACATGAGCGCCTAAATTTCCAGCTTGAACAAACGTATCTTTATTAAAGAAATAAGTTTAACCATCCATCTGGTCTTGTGTAAGGTCACTCAAAACTCACTTAAGACTTCTGGTCACTTAAACTTACCTGAGCTTCATTTTCGTAACATCACAGCTTAGCAAATTAGGTAGTCATGCTTTTAATTCCTACTAACTCAAAATTGTAACAAAAGGGTCTTTATGTGGTCTCAACAATGTACTGAGAGTAGTCTGAATGTACTCTGAATACTTTGATATTTATTTTATATTATGGATTTTAACGGAAATGTATCAGAGTTAAAAAGGAGGTTTAAAATTTAAGTTATTGCAATAGAATTATAATATATCAAAATGCATATATGTTAAAGATATTACAGAGCTTTGACTCCTGCCCCAAAGGTTTGAAAGCTTTAAATAATTTTCTCTCGCTCCAATATTTTAGATCAGAAGTTAAAACAAAGATCCAAAATCCAGTGAATTTTATCAAACTTAAGAGTGATGGTTCAAAACAATTTTGTTTTAGTATTGAAGGGTTAAACAAAAACATTTATTAAAAGTTGTTTACAACTTTTGTGAATTAAAAATCTTAGTTTAAACCTCTGGTTCCAATTAGTCTCTAATCTTCCCTATCATATATACATATATATTTAGTTTTCTTCAACAGCTTGTTTCTTCATCAGTAGGTTCATCAGGAAGAATGTCTAAACATCAAAAAGTTCAAATTATAAAAAAATTATTTCTCAGGAAGTTGGGAATTGTTATAATTAATTATGTAATAACTGTAGTATTTTGCAACCAGGAAGTTACATCAACTATATTAGATAATTAAAAAATCATGAAAAGAATTCTTTAGAATTAGGATAATTTTAGACTGGTCATTTGTTATTATAATTTTTTAAAAGAAACTTTTTTTTATGTCTGCATTTGGAAATTAATTCAGATTTTTTATTCAGTAAATTTTCTTGATCTAAATGAGTTTTTACTAATTTATTATTGCTCTGTTTTTTAAGAACATTGAGCACTCTATTTGTAGAATACACCGACATAATTTATATAAACCTGTAAGGTTTCATTCCCTATAAATTTAAAGGTTTTGGCTTCAAGACAGGTCAAAAATGTTGGACAAAAGACTTTAAAAAAAGTAGTCAAAAGTAAAGTAAGATGTTGTCAAAAGAATCATTGTACTCTTAAAGCCAACAATTTATAGAAATATATATATATATATATATATATATATATATATATATATATATATAGATATATATATATATAATATCCATATATATATCCATATATATATATATATATGTATATATATCCATATATATAAATATATATATATATATATATATATATATATATATATATATATATATATATATATATATATCCATGTATGCATATATGTATATATATCCATATATATTTATATATATATATCCATATATCTATCTATATATATAATATATATATATATATATATATATATATATATATATATATATATATATATATATGTATATATATAAATGCATATATATATATGTTTATATATTTATGTCTATGTATAATATATATGTATATATATATCCATATATATTTAAACTTTCAGCATCAAGGGTATGTTTACTGCAATGTTCCTTGTTATACAAGCTTGTTTAGCACAATGGTTTCGAAAGAAAATGACTCATGTTCATCATTGTCTAGAGATCAGAAACTGTTAAGGTACACTTTTTATTAAAATAAAAAACTGCCAAAGTATGCATTTTTACTATAGATATAACATTGTTAAGGTATACTCTTTTATTAAAGATAAAAGCTGATAAGCTATACTTTTTTTCCAAAGTAATGAACTAATATACTTAATAATTAAGTTTATTTACAGAAAAAGACCTGAAGTATAGAATATAACCATTTTTTTCTTTATAACTTTTTGGAAAGAAATTTTTTTGCACTCACTATCACTGCACACAAATTATCTCAGCCCTCAGAATTAGGGTCAGCATTCAGCAATATTGACCTAACTGCTGACCTTAAAGAGTTTGAGGTTAGCAAAAAATCGACCTCATTTCTATGTCTTATAGTAAGACCTTTGCATCAAATTTTTATTGCTGACCTGATGCTGACCTCTAAAAGATTGAGACTCACAAATTATTGCCTAATTATTGTTTGTTCTTCAACAATAGATAATTCATTTGATCTAAAACAACATATGAAATCTTAATAGAATAAAAAATATGCATCATTTATTATATATGCAGTAAAATTGAGACCAAGTTGAGAAAAAAAAACAAATAATATACAATAAATACATTTAATTATTATAAGGTTTTAGTTCAAATGAATTTTATATGTATACTGAAGATACTGTGAACATTTTAAGTAAATTGAACTTTTCTAACATAAGATATTTGGTTTTGAAGTTATAAAATCTTGCAAAAAATCAAAGTTCGAGAAAACGCAAAAGTAAGTTGTAATATATTTAAAAATATATATACATGATATTTAAAACCCTCCTGATACATAAAATGATGTTTCATTTTGACTTCGTTTATCAGAATTTATCTTTTTTTTATTGCTCTGAAACTTTTTCTTCTATTTTTTACTTTTTCACTTGACTTTATCAAATCAATGCATTAAGACTTTCATTTGCATTTTGGGTCTACCCATGAATAAATTTTAACAATAATTCTTCATTTAGTAGATCTTTAAACACTGGTTTTAAAAGGTTACTAATCCATTATGGTAAACTAATATGTTTTTTATACTTTAAAGTATTATGTAATTTGTCATATTGATATTGAAACTCGTGGCGAAACTCTTGATCCAGAAGATTGTTTAGGATTTATATGACAGGTATGTTGAGCTTTCCAAGCATTTTACCATGGTAAAGCTTTTTTATTTTTCCATATTCTACAGCCCATGCAAAGTTTTGACATCGCTTCATAATCAACGCAATTATCACCCACAATTGCACTTACAAATCCATTAAGAAAGGTATGGCTGCGTTGTTGCCATGCACCATCAATCTTAACATGCTTCATTATTGGTTTATTATTATCAGTATGGTTATCTTTCATTTCCATTGTAGCACATTTCATACTTTCTCTAGCAGTTTTATTGTAAACTTTTGATATTTCTGTATTTAGTTTTCAAAATGGAGTAGCTGTCGAACAGTGTAAATTCATACAGCAACTAAAGTTTTTCATAGATTGATACCCTTTACCTATTTCTCTAAATCCAATTATCATTCTTGTATTTGCTTCAAATGTTTTGCAACCCTGAGCTGTATTTCCATTCAATTTACTACTCCGCTTAGAAGAGTTTAAGTTTTTTTTCCATTCACATAAACTGCACTCGACTTCAAGGTGATGGGCAAAACCGATGCACTTAAAAAGATTATCAACAATGGTAACAAGACTGTAACATTCTGGACATCCAACCCTTTCCATGATATCAATTAAAATTGAAAAATTGATAAGTATGAAATAATCTTTATTCACAGTGTCATTTACAACTTGATTTTTATTAATCAACGGCAGTAATTTTCTTGCACTTGCACAACTTTAAACTGGAAAAATATTCGAACTGCTTTTTTTTTGTCTTTCTGCTGCAATCGTATAACGATTTCCATTAAAAAATCTTTACATTTTTTATCTAAAATTTTGCTTATTCGATACTTTAATGTTATTTCTTGAAGCACTCATTATTTATAATGCTTGAGGTGAAATCTAAAAAGGTTGATAGTATCAAAATTAAACAGCATGCACTAAAGTTGCTATAAAAAACTTCTAATATTTACAATGTTTCTTCAGTTAATGACCTTTAACAATTGCACATTTTCAGTTTTTGATAGAAATTGTATTGATTTTCAAGGTAAAAAAAAAAATGCTTATTGTTGCAAAGGGCATAACTATGGACTGGTCATTGCATGTTGTTACATGAAAGCTTTAAAAACTAAACATGTTGTAATTTTTTTCAGTACATGTAAGCTAAATAATTTTTCTTCAAAAATAAAAAATAAAAAAAAAAAACTATTTTTTTAAAATTGTTATTATTTCTAGCTCTACCACCTTAAATAAATTTTAAATAAATATATAAATATATATATATATATATATATATATAAATTTTGTTTAAGTGATTTTTATTTGAAATTATTATGAAATTAAATTAAATGCCATACACGACAATCATCAGTTATTAAATACATAAAAAACCGATAAAAAAATCAATTTAAAAAAATATATAATAATAACTCTGTCTGTCTCTCTCTCTCTCTCTTTCTCTCTTTCTATATATATATATATATATATATATATATATATATATATATATATATATATATATATATATATATATATATATATATATATATATATATATATATATATATATAATATATATATATATATATATATATATATATATATATATATATATATATATATATATATATATATATTTATGTATATGCAACCCTCGGACTTCATTTTTCCTAATTTCGAGGGTTGTATATGTATATATATATATTATATATATATATATATATATATATATATATATATATATATATATATATATATATATATATATATATATATATATATATATATATATATATATATATGTATATATATATATATATATATATATATATATATATATATATATATATATATAATATATATATATATATATATATATATATATATATATATATATATATATATATATATAGCCAAAATGATCATACTACTAATAACTAATATAGATAAATGCAAAATATGTATATAAATGCAATCACACGTTAGTGTGTTAGTGATATTGCATAACACTAACACACTTACACAATCACACATTGCGTGGGTGATTACAGTTAGCAACTTATAATCTAATTTAATTGTTTATGATATCATTCAGCTCATCAATTCAACAAATGGCATCAATCTAAGAAAATCCTGTAGAAGATTACAACTTTAAAATACTGACAACATGATATGTTGTTTATCTGTGAAAAACATACAGGATTGCACTGCTGAAATTAGCACCAAGTTGTCATGGAGCACATGTTAAGCAGTTACAGAAATATTTAATGGCTATTACTGGCCACTTACTCTTTCAATCTTTGATATGTTATTCTTTCTGTTAAATAACATCTAGCTATTATCATTTGATAATGAATCACTTTCAATTGTTGTACTTATTTACTCATTTTACAACAAGGTGAGACTGTTAGTTTCGTAAATTATTTGGAAATTTTGAAAAACAATTTGTATAATTGGTTTCGAATTAGAAAGTTTGGTATTTTCGTGCACAACAGGGCAGCTTGCCATCAAGTTAAATAAGTTAATACATGTCTTCAAAAAAAATTACTGAATATTAACCCTATCAAAAAAAGTTGGGCAAAATAAAAAGCAGAAATTTCTAAACAGAACCCATCCTCACTAGCAGATCTAAAAAAGCCGTAGAAAAATTGTGGTACCATAAAATAATGCTCATATACTGTCTCTTGTTGCCTCTGTGTTGCAAAAAATAAAAGTACAAGAAACCAATAAAAAGTACAAAAACATTAAATTGTGACTTATTTTAAGTTTATATATGCTGTTTTGTAAATTAAAACATTTTCTAGTAATAAATGCATACACTTATACAGTATAAAAACAATTTTTTTGCTACAAGTATTGGTCGGTCAAATCTTCTTGGTCATAACTTAATTTATGTAAAATGTAATTGGAATTGGATAAATTGTAGCATCAGAAGTTGTAGCAAATGTGTTACATGTAATTGGAAGCTTATAAGATTTTGCATATTATTGAAAGCTTATAATATGCTAGATACAAAGTTTGAGTGAGGTTGCATTTCAGCTAACATTCTGGTTGCATGTAATCAAAACAGTTTTAATAAAATAAATATTGTCATAAAAATTTGACATTTACCTGTGGTGGTAAATGGGCAAATCTAATCTGGTAGAAATTGAAACCATCATTTTTTTATGAGTTCATTTGATCTTTCTTCTAAACAGTTTGGAGACAAATAATAAATATTTTTATATTATAAATATTATTATAATTACAAATAATAAATAAACTATTTACTTACAAAAACTTATGATATTGAAAATATCATGGTTTTTTGCCAATGAACTGCGAGATATGAATCAAGTTCAAAACATATGAATAATCAACTTGCAGAGAACTTCACTGAATAAAATTATTTGAAAAGCAAGTTTTGTTATTAATCAGTGTATGGGTACACTGTCACAGGTCTAAACTTGTGAGCAGTTGGTTACCTGAGAATGGGATTGTGGTCCTTGGTTTCCACCTGACCTCAATCCGAATAAAAATTAGAAGAATCGTCTTAAAAGTTAAGTCCAGAAACTGACACCCTCAACTCAAGTTTTTTTTTTTATATATAATAAACATAGATAAAGCACAAGAACTTAAAAAGTCAATGTGTTTAGAAATGAGCATGTTGAATAAGATCAATTATGCAAAAGTTGCCTCCTATCTTTTAACAGCTCTTAAAACTTAGTTTCAAAAAAATCTTTGGTTGAGTATCCAAATAGGAGATGAATATTCAAGAATTTAAAACAAAAAACAAAACAAAAAAGATAAATGAAAAATAAATAACTTTATTCACAACCTTATTTTTAAAAACCTTGCTGTCAAAAGTGCAACTCTTGGTTTCAGTTTATTTTTATAAAATATATTTAACTATGTTTAAAAATAATTTAATGATATTCATGCTGCGTTATTATTCATGAAAAACAAAAATAATTCTTTTTTGTTCAATTCATTTAAAGAAAAGTTGCTTATGATGGCTATTACTTTATTCTATTGGAATGACTTATAAATAAGCAAAACTGTTAATAATTTTGAAGCTTGTTAATATTCAACATGTATATATATATATATATATATATATATATATATATATATATATATATATATATATATATATATATATGTGTGTGTGTGTGTGTGTGTATATATATATGTATGTATATGTATATATATATATATAACATAACATGTATATATATATATATATATAAATATATACATACATTACATACATACATACATACATCCATACATACATACATACATACATACATACATACATACATACATACATACATACATACATACATACATACATACATACATACATACATACATACATACAAAGGTTGATTTAGGTGATCGTGATTTGCGATATCTGGAAAGACGTCTGGTCTTCAAAGTTTTAGGCTATAGTCACTAACTGCATTATAAAAGTAATAAAACTTTAATAGTGTAATTACTTTTATAACGCACTTATAACTTTTATAATTCATTCTTTGTTCAAACAACATAAGTAATCCAAAGTTTTAATTGAAGTAGAAAAGCATCTAGTAAAAATAAAGTGGATATTGAAATAGTATTAAAAATTTAGGAATTTAAACAAATACGAACTTGAACAAAAATGTAAAATATGAAATGATAAACTTTTTATAAAGTTTATTATTTTAAAAAATATTACTAATGGTCTGTAATAACGCATGTAATTTTTAAAATCAACCAATTAAAATTTATTATTGGTTAATTTTTAAAAATAACAAGCGTTTTAACAGACCATTAGGAAATACAAAACATTTCTTATAAAGCGTGCATTTGTTTAAGTTCCTGATGTTTTTAATATTATTTGATTATCCGCTATATTTTTTTAAGATGCTATTCTACTTCAATTATAATTTGGAATTATTTATATCCTTTCAACAAAGAATGAATTTATAAGTGCCTCATAAAAGTGATAGTATAAAGAAATTATAAGTGCCTCATAAAAGTGATAACACTATTATAGTGTTATCACTTTTATAATGCAGTTAGTGACTAGAGTCTTATTACTTTTAGAGTCGTAAGTTTATTGTTTTGTATTGTTTTTAATTTTTTAATTTATTTGCTAACAAATTTAAACTAGTTTGCTCCATGAAAACAAAGTACCCAGTTTTGCATAAATTAAAATTTTGAAGACCAGATGTTTTTACAGATATCGCAAATTGTAAAATCTTTACATTAAACGTCATTGTGGAAAGTCAACAACTGTAAAAGACAGCTTCAACAGGTGTTAGCAAAATGAATGTTTATATTTAATAAGACGTAATCCTTACATAATAAAGTAAAAAACAAAGTTTTGTGTTTTGTCTTTAAAAAACAAGTAAATGTTTTGGTGAAAGAAAAAATCTGTTTTTTTAGTTACATGTTTTGTACTCACACTGCATGCTAAAAGTTTGGAAATATAATAACTAAATATTGTCAACTATCTCCTAAATTGTTTTTAATTATAAAAAAAATAATTTTTTTTTTCAACATCTTTACATCAAACAAGGCTGCAACCAACCACAATTAGAGTTAAAAGTTACTGGAAGAGAAAACATGAAGTTTATAGAGCAATATGATGATTGAAAGACGAAATGAAAGATTTCAAGTTATATGAATCAGGAAAACAAGATGAAAGAAGTGAATTCCAAAGAACTGATATTCGAGCATAAAAACTAGGCCAATAAGAATTTTTGGAGCACTTAGGAACAGTCACAGTAAAAATGAGACTTTAATGAGAATTGAATGACAAGTAACATGAGAATAAATTTTAATAAATGGCACAATAGGCTCTAGCTCTTTAGAGCATCAACCATTATAGTATTTATAGAAAAGAGAAAGAGAAGCAACATTACAACAATGTCATAATGGTTGGAGGTTGGCTGCAAGAGCAGGTCTAACTACATATATAACTACATATATAAGTCCAAATACATATAAAAAGACTTAAAAACTATTAAAAATACAAACTGTCATCATATGACATTTGTATGCAAATATGCTGTTTAATACAATAAAAACTTTGACACAATTTTTTTTTTCAACTCTTTAAATAGATATATCTAAAGCTAGGTAAAATTTAAATTTTAATACAAAAAGCCATTAAACTTTAGTCAGAAACATTAAGTTGACTACAAATAGTTGCCTTAATACAACTGTCGCCTTAAAGCACATTTTTTTAGCACATTTTGTCACCATTGAGTATCTCTAGTGATATTATTATTATTATTATTATTATTATTATTATTAGGCTTTAAAATTTA
>NC_088923.1:22285000-22335000 GCF_038396675.1 Hydra vulgaris
TATAATACACAAGTACATATGATAAAACAATATAAGGTACCAGCAGCAAAATTTTACTTTAGACCATCAGCTTTTACAATTATAACTTGCTGTGGCTCTCAGAGAAACAAAATAAAATTTAAAAAATTTTTTATAGCTAATCACCTGACTAAGAAGAATAACTTTGTTAAGCGCTCACTTTATTAGCAAGAATTTCCAAGTTCGGTTTCCACCATTTCCCTGGTAGTACTGCGCTTAACTTGTTTTATATATATATATTTTTTGAGCGTCATAATAGCATATTACATAATAGCATATTATTATAAATATTAAAAAGACTTTGGAATAATGAGAACATTGTTATTACACGACCAGACAAAGGAAATGGTATAATTGTTCTTAATAAAGTTGATTATATAAATTCATTACATGATATTATAAGTAATAAGACTGAATTTAAAGATTTAAAAGAGAATCCAACTATAAAAAAGACAAATATCTTTACAAGGGTATCTTTATAAAAATTTATAAGCTTAAATGTTTTGAAAAAGATATTTACACTAAAATCTATCCTGCAGGATCTCAACCTGCAAGAATTTACGCGTTACCTAAGATGCACAAAGTTAGTAAAAATAGTTCTCTTCCAACATTTCGACCTATCATCTCAACAATCGGAACATATAACTACAACCTTGCCAAACATCTCTCTTATTTATTGTCTCCATATATACCTAAACAATTTTGCACTTTAGACTCATTTTCTTTTGTTGAAGAATTAAAACAAATTAATGTAACTAATAAATTTATTGTTTCATATGATGTTGAAAGTTTGTTCACGAATATTCCACTAAAGGAAACCATCAACATTGCAACTGATTTATTTTTTAATGATAAAACTAACTCAAAACGTTTTTCAAAAATTCACTTAAAAAAATTACTTAAGATTTCCACATCTGGCTCACATTTTCTATTTGGCAGAAAATATTACAATCAAACAGATGGTGTTGCTATGGGTTCTCCTTTAGCGCCCATTTTAGCTAATATTTTTGTTAGATATCATGAACAAACATGGGTCAATAACTGCTCCTTTACAGCACCATTTTTTTATAATGGTATGTGGATGACATAATTGCAGTTTTTAATTCTGAATATAAAGCTCAAGAATTTTTCAAACACCTCAATAAACAACATTAAAATCTGAAATTTACTATGGAAAAAGAACAAGATAACCAGATTGCTTTTTTAGATGTACTTATTAAAAAATCCAATTCGTTTTTGACTTCAGTTTACCACAAAAAAACGTATACAGATCTTTTACAAAATTTTTTTAGTTTTATTCCCTCTTGCTACAAATTTGGACTTGTTCGTTGTTTGATTAATCGTACATTTAAAATTATTAATTCTTGGGTTGGTTTTGATAAAGATATTAAGAATCTATCATTAGTTTTACATAATAATAAATTTCCACAAAAATTTATTGACTATGAAATTAAATCCTATATTGATAAGAAAATGAACCCATCTGATTCTAACATTGTTAATAGCTTAAATATAAGATATTTTAAGCTTCCATACATTGGAATGTACTCTAATTACACTAAAATGAAAATTTCAAAAGTTGTTCATACAAAAATAAAAGATTGTTTTTGCTTAAAAGAGCCACTTCCTAAACTGCTTAAATCTCATGTTGTCTATAAATTTTTTTGCGCTGGCTGTAATGCCAGTTATATTGGAGAAACCTCCAGACACTTGGCAACTAGAATAAATGAGCACCTTAATAGTGATAAACAATCTCATATATTTAAACACTTAAATTTATCTCTTAATTACAAAAATTTGGCTAACTGTGATTCTTTTGAGATTCTGGATAATGCCCTAAATAAACACAAATTAAAGATAAAAGAAGCTCTTTACATTAAATGGTAAAGTCCCTCACTTAATAAACAAACTTTACATTATGCTATAAACTTATCTGTTTCATTTTACTGTCAGTTTATTTATTTATTTTTTGACAGTTGGTTATTTTGATTGGCTATTTACTGAGTTATTTTGTAATAAATATATTGGTTTATTATGTATAATTTTTTGTCCATTAATATTTCTCTGCAAAGACTTCTATTTTTTAATATTTATTTCAGAGTTTTTTATTATTGTAAAATAATCTTTTAAAAATGTAAATAAATTTTACGAAACATGTCAAGAATGAAAAACATCGTGTTGTTATATATGTGTATATATATATATATATATATATATATATATATATATATATATATATATATATATATATATATATGTGTATATATATATATATATATATATATATATATATATATATATATATATATATATATATATATACATACATATATTTGATAATTATTTGAAATAATTACTCATGCAAACCAAGAATGCTAATTAAACAAAAAATTCGAAATAATTTCTAAAGGAAGGCACAAAAATAAGTTTCTCCTAAAAAACTAGAAAATAAATAAGCTCAAATAGTAGTTACATTAAATTCCCCATTTGGAAAATATTTTTTTAAAAAAGCATAAGTAATCGTTTCTAAAGAATTCTTTTTATAATAGTGTTAACAAACTCCACAAATATGTGAAAATTTACAGTAGTTAAGACATTTGCGACTTCCTGTAGTTTGCAAAATTTGAGGCAACCACAATTTTTTTTTGATAGATATGTGGCTTTAATGTAGTACAGTGTGATTGAGTATTAAAGTTCTTGGCAAGATGTCTTTAAATTGTACAGGCATTAATATTTACTCTAGGAGGCAGTTGATTCAGAATTTGTGAGCTTGAACCAAGCATTGGGCTCATAAAATGTGGCAACGTTTCGTTTTCTGAGACAAAGCGCTAATTAACCACAGTTGTGTTTGACAATCAGTTACCAACAATAAAAGAGTGTTTTTATTAGTTAATTAATAATTAATATGTAATGCAAAAATTTATCAAAATCCCAATTGTAAGCAATTTAAATACTTTTGAATTAAATACTGAATGAAATATTTGAAATGATTGTAATGTTTTAGTGTAACTAAAGTAGTGTCCACTGAGAGTTTTATAAAATAAGTAAAAAATCTCTTTATTTTGATCCAGTATGTTTAAGTTTATTAAGCATAATTGTTTATCAAGTAATGTGTTAAGATAAAACTATTCTTAGAAATCCTTTTTGCTATGATCTATACTTTATTTTAAAGGTTATTGTAAAATGAATAAACTTTTTTTTTAAAGGGATCCCAAACCTCCAAGATATGTTGTGTTCATATTAAAGTTTTTATATTAAAGAGAATGATAAAAAAATGTTTGGGCTAAATCTTTTTGATTAAAACAAAAGAATGCATACCAAAAAAAAACTAACTTTATTTTAGTTGAAGCTCACCTTCGTTTTGTTGTAGGCCTAAAAGTCAGCATAATATACGCCGTAATCTACAGACTATATAATTTTTTCTAGCACATTTTATTCTTAAGAGTTTCAGTACATGGCGTCATTAATTTTTTTTGTTTGCGTAAAAGATTGATTATGTGAACAAACAAAAAAGTCAATGATGTCATATACTAAAACTCCTAATAAAGATCTTCATAAATGTTAATCCAAAAATTAAGAATATAGTAAAATTATATAAAAATGTTTCATTTTTTTACAGTTAAACATGGTGTATCATTAAAAAAAATAGATAGACTACCTAAATGTAAAGTTAATGAAAAAGAAATGCGAGCAGCTTTTAATGCAGTTCTTGATGGTGGTACAGTTTAACATGTATCTAAAGAGAGGTGAATAAATTTAATTGCACTTAAGAGATATGTAAGGTAATGCCAGTTAAATCCAAATGCAGTCTGAAAACTTGACTTTATTACCATGCAAATTTTTGCCAACGAAGAAGAAACATCTTTATCAGGCTTTTTTTAAGGGCTTTAAAACTTCACTCTGGATTGTCAACCAAAACAACACAAAAACTTGCCTATGAACTTGCAATGACTCTTTCTAAACACATTCATAAATTGTTGAAAAGTTCACAAATCGTTGGGAAACTGGCCTTGTGGTTTTATATAGCATAGGAATGAGTTATCTTTACAAAATCCAGAAGGTACTAGTATGGCACGAGCAACTGCTTTTAATCGTTATACAGCTGGAGAAAATTCTACTTATCTAAAAGATGTTTGTCTTCTATACAAATTTCAGTCACAAAACATTTATAATCTTGATGAGACTGGTCTCACAACTGTTCAAAAAGCAGTTAAAGTAATTGCTGGTAAAGAAGATAAACAAGTTGGATTCAGCAGAAAGAGGATCATTGGTAGCAGTTTTTGTGCAGTAGGAAACTCAATCCCTCTTCTTTTTTTTCCAAGAGTTTATTTCAAAGGAAGTATGATAAATGGTGGTCCACCTGGATGTGTTGGGGTTGCAAACCCATCTGGTTGGATGGTTGTTGCAATTTTTATAGAATGGATGAAACATTTTATTAAAAATGTAAAATGTTTACCATCTAATCCAGTGCTTTTACTTCTTGACAACCATGAGGGCCATGTTTTAATTGTGTGTTTAGATTTAGCTAAAAAAATGGCATACTATGCTGTCCTTTCAACACATTACACATTGGTTTAAAATAATCAAAAAGCGGCATTAATTCCAGATTTGCAAAAATGCGATATAAAAAGTTTTGATTATGCAAGATTGTTGCAAATTGTTCATATTTTCATGTTCTGAAAGAATTTTTCTTTTTAGACCATTTGGCGCTTCCCAACAAATGCTTAAAGATGTCATTTTTTAAAGAATGATTTTTTAGTTGAAAGAAATAATTTCAAACTTTTATTTCTTAAAGGACACCTGTGAACTTCCATATATTATATATCAATTTGAAGAATTTTAAACAGGCTTTCAGAGTTTAATGTAAAATCTTCAATTTTTAAATGTTTCTACTTTAGTTGTTTGTTTTTGTTTTGTTACATAAAACATGACAATCATTTTTAATCAGTGCTAAAAGTCATGCTATAGTTTTTTTTATTAATATATTCCTAAACAGACATTAATAAAATCAAAAAAATTGCTTTTTTTTTAAATACAAAAGTGGTTTTCCCTAAGGAAGGGAAAAAAAGGACTTGCAGAAAAAACATGCAAAATAGAAGCACTATCATTTAATAAAAATAGTTTCAAATTATTTTAGTTAAAAGTAAATTTCATAGTTATAGCTGAGTATTTATTTGCTATCAGATAAACTGCTATCAGCTTTTATATCATCGCAATCTAATTGTCAATAAAAATCAATTAGTTCAGATAAAATAATTTCATTAACATCCTTCCTTCTTGTGGATTTTTCAATCAGTAAAAGTTGCAACACCTCTTCTAGTAGTACTGATTTACTTACAGACTTCAAACAACTTTTCAAAATAATACTGAAAATATAAGGATCTGATTTTTCTAAACCTCTACAAAAAATATCAGTTAAGTTGTTAATTCTTAAGGTTTTTCTTGCATGATCCGTATGATCTTTTCTTTGACATTTGTGGAGACTTTCTCCAGCAATATCGCCAGAAGTTTTAACCGGCAAAGTTAATTGAAGCATGATTTGAGCTCCATGATCTAAAATAGGACATATAAGAATTCTATACAATAAATATCTCATTGATAATTAATGCTGTTTGTAGACGATAATTGTTAATATTATTATATATTAAGATTGCTCTTAAATGGACAATAAGTTTTATATCTATATCCAAAATTTCTGATAACAATAATGGATCAGAAAAAACTCGTTGTGCAGTGTTTCCATTATTAGATGAACTAGTGTCACCTGGATGGGGTTTGTCTACGTGTAAATTTAATTTTTCCTAAAATCTTTTTGAATAAGACTTTTTCAAACTTTTACATAACCTTTATTTATTTTTCCTTTTGCCTGTCATTGTTAAATATCCAATGTCTACAACAAATGAAGGAGATATTCCATGAAAGGATTCAGCAATGAAGTGGACTAGCCAAAGAGTAAAAACGCTTTCTAAGTCTTAGATAATTTGTTTGTGTATTAGTGATTTCCGTCAAAACTTTTCCATTGATGGCTGTCAAAAATAAAGAGTTTTTGATATTAAGAACTTTTCCATTTGGTAGCCATATTATAATATCAGAAAGTTCATTTATTTGTTATTCAACAAAAAATTTTGTTTCAAGAATAAGTTCTTTACTTTCTTTAGCATACTTTAAGATTATTGTTCTGCAAAATTTAACAGAATTAGGAGTTGGTTTTGCCCAAAACACATCCCAGTCATATATTTGAAGTCTTAAGGGTATAATTGTTACAGAAAAAAGCGAATTGTCTGATGAACTTTCAAATAACTCATCGAACTTTTGAGTAAATTGGGAAAAATTACTGGCTCCATCAAATCCCTAATTTACAACAAAAATCAACTCAATTGAGTCCTTTTCTTTATTAGTAATTTTAGATATAATTTGCGCCTCTTGTGATAATATTATTCTTTGAACAGTATGTATTAGAAGGTTTTGTAATGGCACATTTGCCTCCTTGTCATAGATATTATTTGGTTATTTATCTTAGATTCCAGAATATCGCTGTATAGTGGATAAATATCTACACTCTTTACTTTCCAATCTTATTGCCATGTACTGAGATTTAGTAAAACCATATTTTAATAGAAAACAAGTCCCTTTTCTGGAGACATTTTTTTATTTCTTTGTCAATGTTTTTATTTATATCACATGCCAATTGTTGATCTTGCATATGATAATTTTGTCTAAGTTCTTATTATTTATTTGTTTGGCTGTGTATCTTGCTGTTTTAATTATATACTTTGTATCATAATTAACTTTTTTAGACAGATTAGAAATTGCTATTCTTTTAGCTCCTTTTCCTTTGTCTTTGAAAGACAATGTATGCTGCCCTTTTTTTAATTCTGGCGTAACTAATATGTTTGAGAGTTTCCAGATAAGTTCTTTAAATTTAAAATTAAATTCATGTTCTAACCAATAATTTGACTTTCTATAATATTTATTCTTGGAGTATTGAACATCCTTCATTTTGTGTTTGTACTTGGTTTGTTATGTTAATAATTTTTTTATAGTTCTTTTTCTTGAGCAACTTCGATTTTCATAATGTTTTTCTTCAAAAATTTTAAACGTTCCTTCATTTTAACAACACCACTTTCACAAAATCTTTATTCTTTAACTTCATTTAAGATGATCTGTACTTTATTATTTGTTTACACAGTTTTAAATCAGCAAAAATGTTTTTTGTAAATGCTTTTAACTTGTATAAGATTTTGAAGTTATATTAATTTAAAGGCAGTATTTTGGCGCTATATTAATAGTAGGTCTTAAAGTTACCACAAATATATCTCTTTAATACAATATTATGTAATTTGATCGAAAATGACTGTCATTGTTTCATGTAAAAAAAAACAATTCAAGTTGAAACATTTTTAAATTAAAGATGGTTGTTCTTGGGCAGGTCCAGGCGGCATCAAAACCTATATTGGATTAAAGATCGAAGTTTATCCATACGTATTCAGAGTTTTACAGAAACATACAGAATTTATTAACTCATATTTAAGTATGCTATTATTTCCTAGTCTAAAAAGTTAAAAATTTTTCTCTGCATTTTTACAGCATGAAATGTAATTTCATAAAATATTTTACATTAAACTCTAAATTTTTATGTAAAATATTTTATGAAATTGTCTAAACATTAAAGTGCCAAGTGGTCTAAAAAGAAAAATTCTTTCAGAACATGAAAATATGACTAATTTGCAACTATCTTGCATAATCAGAACTTTTTATATTGGATTTTTGCAAATCTGGAAATAAAGCCACTTTTTGATTATTTCAAACCAATGTGCTTTGTAGTCAAAAGCTGCAGCCATTAAATTAGTCAGTTTACAGGTCACTGAAACGTTATTACAATGCACCCTGTGATGATTGGGTTTTATCTAATCCAAGTCCAATGACCATATATGATATAATTGCAGTTGTAAGGAAAGCTTATGCACAAGCTTTTTCTCTATCTAACATTTCTGCAGGATTTGCTGTGGCAGGAATCCTAACATATTTCTAATAATGAGTTTTTGGCTTCATATGTAATAGACTGTCCAGAACCTATTACTGCTAAACCATTTGCAGGTGTTGATCCAGTTTATGCTATTGTTCATGCCCTAACTTTTAATCAATCATTGAAGTCAAGTCTGTCATTAGGTTCAGCTTTTAGCGTATTGCCTATACAGGCTATATCTGACCCTGGAAGTCAGCTATCCAGTGTTTCTACTAATATCTCTCATCAAGTAAGTCTAGAAAAAATTTAGCCATTTTCGAAAGGTGAATCAAGGAAGTCTGTTAAATAAGTGCATCTGTGCATCAGTGCATCTGAATACTCACAGACATTGTTCAAAATAACTAAATAAGCTTTAGGAAATGAAAAAAAAAATTCACTCAAAAAAGAAAAAGCATAATGAAATGCAAAGTAAGATCTTTATTACAAGAAAAGTAAAAAATAAAAAAACTACAATGTTTTAAACAGCAGTAATAGTGACAATACATTAGAATCACAACATTTAAAAGAAATGTCTCGTAGTTCTACTTCAGGAAATAGTAAAGAAGTAATTTCATGCTTTAACAACTGGGAAACATTGAGCCTCAGTAAAAAATAACATTTTGTTCATTGATTTTTTCTTTTAATAAGAAAGTTAAATTTTTAATAAAATTAGTAATAACTTAGTTGGTTTTTATTATAGACAGGTTTGATGACTTAAAAATAATTCTTACACATTCATGGTATAAATTTGACATTGGATTAAGTATGCATGTATAGGATCAAGGGTGCATATAGAGAGGATCAAGGGAGCATACTGGTATGCACCCTCGATCCCAATTGAGTGTTTTCAGTTTTTATAATTTAAAATCTACTCAAGATACTCTGGTAAAAAAATGATTATTAAATTATAATAAGATATAAAGTTTGCTACCATGTGCTATTACTTTAGAGATCGAAATGAAAACATATATTCAGTAAATTGACCTGATAGATTTTTAGGGTCATGGGTGCATACTCTTCCCTATGTATTTATAGCATTAATTAATATTTTGTTAATATTATCTTTTTAACCTTTTTTTTTTTAGATGGCCTCAGCTGGCATTCGACCATCTAAAAATGACTTTTCATCCCGTTATGCATACAAAAGAAAACCATGTAGTGAAAATTCTTCAAAAAAGCGTATTGGATGTTCAGTTTGTAATGGTGCTTGCAGAGAAATTGAGGTATTTATATGTGATTTTATTGTAATAGGCTATTTTATGTTTTACATTAAAACATGGAACACATTTGATGCCAATAGAAATGTGAATGTGTGTAGCCTGTCATAATACAGTCCCCACCCTTTACCCTCTCCTCCACCTCACACAACAACAACAAAAGTTCTGTACTTTTTAGTTGTTAAACACATCACTTAAAAACTGTTTGTCATTTATTTAAACTTTTGTCGTGTTTTAAGGTTCAAAATAGGATTCTAGGGCTTCTTAAGTCCTGTTTTTTTTTTCTTTCTAAAAACTTCATTAGTTTATTGAAAATTATTAGTGATCTAGGAATACAATGTCCAAGTAAAAATAGGTAATAAACCCTGAGTTCATTATGTGACTTTCTATGTGAAAATACCAGAGCAGTCAGAGGAGAAAAATACAAATGCCAGGTTAACCAGAGGAGAGAAATCCTAATGCAGAGTAGCCTTAAGAAAGAAATACTAATGCAGAGTAGCCGTAAGAAAGAAATACTAATGCAGAATAGCCATAGGAAAGAAATACTAATACTTATCAGTTTAATTTTTTTATTTTTTACTAATTTCAAATTCCAAATAATTTTTAATTTTAGGCTAATAATTAGTTTATGTTTTTGCAATAATGTTTTTGATAAGTAAATAAGCTGGCAAATTAGGAAAGTTTCAAGGAATTTAGGTGCTTATTGGTTTTTTGTAATGCATAGTATCAAATTTTTGTCCTTTTAAAAGTATTAAATTCAAAATCTATTATTTAAAAAGAGTAGTGAATAAAAACTCCCCCAAATCTTTTTACTATATTCACTATGCTACTGTGATGTTATAAAATGGGTAAAATAATAAATATTATTCATGTTCCTAAATTTCATTTTTCAATAAAAATTTATATTTTAACAATTTATTTGACAGAAGTGTTCGTCATTCATTCCACCATACGGAACACCTACAACATTACGTATTACAAATCATGTGAGAGCCCCTCAACTTATTGATATGCTATTTAAAAAGTTTCAGGTTTGGCTATTTTTCATTTATAAAATATTTTCTACAAAATTTATTGTAACTATTGTTAATAAATTTTTTTTCCAAGATCTTAAACAAAAAACTTTAATTAGATTTATGTAAAAATAGTACAAATAAACATTTTGTATTTGTGTTAAGGTGCTTTAGGTTTACATACCGTATTAAGTCCTATTATAATTATCAATTTCTTCACTGAATAGTATTTAAATCATAAACAAATAAAGCTTTTAATTTTTTTTTGCTTTTTTTAATTAATTAACTATCCAATCATAATACTTTTATAAAGTAATTTTTGAAAAAACAGACTGTTGATAAAGTTATATTTGTATTTTTAGATAAAATTATATTTGTATTTTTAATATTGTAAACTAATATAACATTGTTTTCTGTCTTAAAAAATGAACAATTTTCTTGTTCTTATTTTTTTAAGATTCTCTAAGTACTAATTTTAATTGAATTATTTACTCTAATAGTTTTAAAGTATTCCTTGTACAAATATTTTCTCGCGTTCTAATGTTTTTGTGTATTGTTGCGTTCTAATGTTCCAAATATTTTCTTGCGTTCTAAAAAAAAAGAAAAAAAAATTTTTGGTAAAAATTTTTATTCTTTTGCTTATAGATTACTGATGAACGTAAAAAATACACGTTATTCACATTATTTGAAAGCGGAGGTAGGCGAGGCATATTTTTTGTTTTTTAATTTCAATGTAAATCTAACAGTTGTTCATTTCAGTCAGTAAACAATATTTAATGTTTCATTTTTTACTAGGACAACGCAGAATAACACCTGATGCTTATCCTCTATTAACAAGGTTACATTTGGGACCATGTGAAGTATTATATTAAATTTATTTTAATTGTTTTAAATCTTGCAAGTTTCTCTTTATTTGTCGCTATTAAATGTAACATGTAATGTAAAGTCATTTTTTGAAATTCATTAGTGTCGAATAAAAACTTCTCAACAATATATTTTAAAAACTAGCAACAATTCATGTTGCCAGCTTTAAAAATTTTAAGGTTTAAGCATCGTTCTGACCTGAAATAACCATGAAAACGTTTTTAATTTCTATCTAGTCATAAACATGTAAAAATCAACTCGTACCTTAACTGTTGTAATTATCTATAGCGGTCAGAGTTAATTGTTCTTTGAATTTTATACTAGCTATATTTAACTTATAATATTAGCATTTATGATTGTTGTCGATTTGTCATTGATTTGCGCTGCTGTGCCAGTGGTTTTCATAAATTACCTTACTTGTTTTGAGAAATTTTTCTTTCCCAATGTTTATATTTTTATTTATTTTTTTGTTGTTATCTTATTTAGATAAAATTGTAGACATTATTTTTTATCATTTTCAGGATGTTGCAAAAATATTCATAATGGAATCAGCTGATCAAACAGATATTCCACTTGAGGTTTGTTTTCATTAAACATTCAAAAGGTTACATCCTTTTCATGAAATATTTACTATAAGAAAAAAATTATGCATTATTTCTCGTTAAAAAAAACTTGTGTATTTTAAATTTCAATATTTGAGATTTGTTTAAGTTTGTTTTGTTCAACAGACTAATAATAAAGGATTATTTTTTTAACCCAGCTGTTAAAAACTGCATGTGTAGGTTGTCCTTTTTTTTGTGCCTTCAAACGTTGCACATTACTAAAGAATGCCTTTAAATTTTTCAGAAGAAAGTGATTTATTTTCTTCTTAGGCTTATTATTTTCTTCTTAGGTTGCACAGTACATCAATTTTTCGAATCAAGTTCTCGATACATTTATAAAAAAGTTTTATGAAGAAGAAGAAAGAGAAGTTTATAAAATTAAAGAGAAGTACGCACTCTTATTTCATTTAACGAAAATCGATTTCTCGAACTCTATAATTTATCTGCTTTCGTTTTTCATTTAGATACGAGGAATATAGGTCATTGTTAATGAAACGCCTATCTGAATTTAAAAAGAACAATGTACAAGATTTTGAAGAATGACGGGATGAACAAAATCATGCCTAACCAAAAACGAAAAATATCATTTATTTTATAAAATATCTCGGTTTTATAAATGAAAAGTTTTTTACGACTTCTTTTATTAGCATGAACTTTTTTTGTCTATGTAGGTAGTTACAAGACAACCTTTTTGTAGTGCGACTATGAAAAATTTGTGATCATTAATATCATTAATAGAACGATTTCTATCATTAATAGATCGATTTCTATCAATTTTATATAAAGACAGCTTAATATATTTTTATTTAGCTGACGGATTTTTTAAATAGGAAAATTACGTGTTTAATATATTTATGTTTGATTTATATTTATATTGAAAGAAGCGATGCGATTTCGTTAAGTTTGTAATTGGTTTTAACTGATTGCTGTTAGCTGATCACCTTTCAGTGGTTTATGATTGGTCTGTTTATTATCTAAACACGCTAATATAAATTGATGAAGTTGTTGATATGAAAGGTATATGCATGATATGTGCGCAGATAATGTCTATTTTTATATGCGTTGTATATATACTTGTTTAATACATTTTTTGCTTCATATCCTTTACATTTTGGTAGATTTATTTAAACTTTTACCAATTGGTTTTGTGTTTTTTTAATAGAGGCAAAGAAATCGACCTTTTTTTTCCTGTATAAATGAATACCCTTGTAAAGTTGCTGATGCCATTGTGATGTTTTAATATATAAATTGATTGAATTGTAATTTTTTTATTTTATTTTTATACTATACGTTGCTTGATTACAGCCATTGTATTAAATTGTAATGTATTTTTATATCTTTTATTTTAAGGGGGTTATACGGCGAAAACATACCTAATTTCTAATTTTCAGGCTCCAATCGTTTCAATTTTTTGCAAAGCAATATTGTTGGGCGCCAATATTGCTTGTAATATAATTTTCTACCTTAGGGGTCGTCCATAAAGTACGTACGCCAAAAATTTTGAAATTTGACCCCCCCCCCTCCTCCCTGTTGCCATGCGTACTTTTATGTCCCCACCCCCCCCCCCCCACCCCCTTAAAAGTACGTACGTTTCTCAAATACCCCCCCCCCCCCCATCCCTCCTTTATTTTTTTTTCTCAATAAAAAAGTTTATTTAAAAAAAAATGGAGGGTACCTTAGATACTATATACGACCCCAAAGCTCTTTGTTTGCGCATTTTAAAAACGCCCTTAAGTATATATGCAAATAATAATTTAAATAAATTTAAAATGATGGATAAGTAAGTGTGTATTTGGGCGAGAGGTTAATGCGGCGGAAATAGGCGACAGAGATCCAGGTTCGATTCCCCGGTGATATCCATTTTCTTTTGTTTTAATAACGAATCAAATGTAAATAAACTATACTTAAGGTGGACGTTTTTTTCAGGCACCCCTCTTTAGTAAGTAAAAAACGGGCCTTACGTGAGATCAGTAATATTGAAAACAAAGGGTAAAACCTAGTGGGAGGGAGCAACAGCAAATTTTGTGCCCTTTTGCTAATTTAAGAAGCTTTTTATTTTAGCAAAACCTAGCGGTCAAATTTGGAAGATTTTGAGACGCCATTGACACGTTTTTATTGGGGTTGACTCCGTCCCATCAACCACGGCCCTCAGGTCTCACTCACGGCCAGTATACATGGGGTGGATATGTGTGCATAGGCCCCCTCACAATTTTTTGATGTTCCAGATAGAACACATCGTGCAAACTTAAGTTTGATAATATGCCAAATGAGGTGGCCTTGCAAAAAATTTGGATGGTGGAGGCCTGGGAACAAAAAGCCCTAAAGTGTTTGCCTCCTCCTTCCCTGCCCAAACGTGAGGGAAATATGTAGCAAAATTTTTAACTTTAACATCTAAAACTAAATTTAAATTTATCGACAGATTTTAATTTTTGTAGAAAAATATTGTAAATTACAAAAAAGTTATGACCATGCAAAATTTACACCCCTCTCATTTTGGGGGTCGGGAGGGTAAGCGTTCAAAAAATTCTGAGGGCGCCCATACATGTGTGTGCATAGAGGAAAACTATACCCTTTACTCCATATACCATACATCTTTTTATGTTGGCAAACTAGAATCTTTAGTCAGAATGTAACTTTTCTATTGATTAGCTGGTTAATTGTGATAAATTAGAAAATCGAAGTACGTACTTTTAAATTGAACCCTCCCCCCCCCCCTCCCATACGCTTTCGTACGCTTTTTGAAGACCTCCCCCCTCCCCCCTATGAGCGTACGTACTTTATGGACGACCCCTTAGTTGGTTGAAAATTATACCTTACTAAAGTTCCATCGCATATATTACTCTTAGGTAGAAATTTCTTTTTTTTTAGAGCGCGTAATAAAATATGCTCAAAAAAAAATAATAATAATAAAAAAAAAACTTTACTAATAATATTATTTTATAAATATTTTTTTTGTTTGTTTTTACAAACTCATTTTAATTCAAGACAGCATAAATTTGCAGTATTCGAATAATTTACATTCGGATTCTATTATATTCATATATTTAAATATCCAAAAATTGTACATCGTTATATGGTGTTAGACTATATTTTGAATACTTATTTTCGAGTGAAATGTCAAAAAATTTAATCATCTTTCTTTGGTGTATGTATAAAGCAGAATTTACATTTCGAAAATTATTAAAAATCTAAAATAACACTGTTTATCTTAGCAACACCACAGACATAACATGTTCATTGTGTAGTTTGTAATATTTATGTATTATTTTTTCATAAAATAAGCAATAGGTAACAGGTAAAATTGTTTATTTTATGAAAAATTCACACGAACGCAAAAAACGAATGCACATTTTTTTAATTCATGATTTTTTCTGATTAAATAAAGCTTTTTATCGGAAAATTTAAAGATCTTGAAAATTGATTAAGAATATGATAGATTCCTAACAACATAAAAATCCATTTGACAAACTTTATTTAGTTTATTTAAAACTATTTTTGTTTTAAATTATTGTGAATAGCAATGTAACTTATTTAAAAAAAAACAAAAAACGTTCGTATCTTAACTTTATAAAAGGGCTAATTTAAAATCTTTCTGTTACGTTAATGTCATCAACAGTTATGCAGTGTTTGATTGGCTCTAAAGTCAAAATCAAGATAACTTGTTTTTAAAACACAGTAATTAAGTGTTTTTGCGCAATATAAATTTTTGGTAATGTTTTTCAAAAACATTTTTTTTTTCCTTTTAGGTCAACTGAACATTACGCATGCTCTCATGCAGTTAAGTCATTTTTTAATGTCTCCAAGTATAACAAAAACTATTTTCTCTCTATTTAAAGTTTGTACACGCAACAAAATAAAATAAACTTATTTATCAGTCTTTTAAATAATAAAGTAACTTTTGTTCAGTAAAACATTCACTTTTGGAAAACATAATAGAATTATGTAAGATCCATGAAATAAATATAAAAAACAAAACTCAGGTTAAGAAGAAAATTTAAATTTCAGAAAATATAATTCCTCAAGATACTTATCAAATTCTTGTACTGGCAATTCAATGTTGAAATGTAAAGCTACAGCAAACAATATTCAAAAATATTCTTGAAGAAAACATTCAAAAGTGATCTTTTTATTCTCAGTACTGTCTACAGTAACATAACGGTACTACTGCTTACAGTAACATAGCGGAAGCACTACCTACAGTAAAGTGACAATAGTGTTGCGTTCATTAAAGTGACAACAGCGCTGTCTACAGTAGAAGAAAAGAAAATAGTACTGTCCACAGTAAAGTGAATTAGTATTACTTACAGTTGAGTAACAATGCTCCCAAAGAGCTTATTTACGCAACTTAATTAAATAAACCTTTTCTTTCAGTTCTTTTTAAAGACATAAGCAAGTTAAAAAGAAATAGTTTGGTCAGATAAATATTTCTTAAAAAAAAATTGTTTGTAAATACTGATTAATTTAAATCAAACACTAATAGTTTTAAAAAAGATGTTGAAAGCATGTTAAAGGAAGTATCAAATCAAAAACCTGAAATTAAAACAATATTTGAAGGTAGAAGTATATATATATATATATATATATATATATATATATATATATATATATATATATATATATATATATATATATATATATATATAATATATATATATATATATGTATATATAACAAAGTTAACGACTTTGCACAGTAAATTTATTATATACTCAAAAAAACAATTGTTTTTAAATTTTTTTATTGAAACTTTATTATAAAAACCAATTAAAAAAAAAGTCATAAACTGAAGGTTTATTTTCAAGGAAAACAGGGGAATTTATATCTGCTAATACAGACACTAGAAAATATTGTATAGACAATAAAAATAAGTTTAAAAAAAAATGTTTAAATATTCGATAAAATTTTCCAAATCTTATCCGCCAATTTAAAAATTTTTTTTTTGTTCTTCGTTATTCGGCACCCATATTTTTTTGGCACCAAGGGAACGTGTACTTTTTTTTTCGCCTCCCTCTCGGCGATTCCGATACTAGAAATTTTATTCTATTAACGATTCGTAAAAAAAAAAAAAAAAAAACGAAAAGATTAGATCTTATTCCGAATATATATATATATATATATATATATATATATATATATATATATATATATATATATATTTAATTTTGTTATTTTGGTGCCCCAAGAAGACCTAACGGTTTTGTCACAGAGTTTTTTGACACAAAAGAAGACCTAACGGTTTTGTCACCGCGGATGTGCATTTATATAGGAAGTTCACGTCTCCTTCTTTACCGTGACGTGAAAATATGCCCAGAGTTCGATTCGAACCTGGATCTCCAGCTTCTAAAGCAAGCACTCTAACCACTGCACCACAGCCATGAGAATTATGTAAGTGTACATATTTGTCATGGCCGTGAGAAATATGTATATTATATATATATATATATATATATATATATATATATATATATATATATATATATATATATATATATATATATATATATTAAAAATTGATAGTCCTTGGAGAGCATAAAAAGAAAAAAGAAAAAAAGATTCATTTTTAGCTTGCTTTTGTTATCTTTACCGTCTGACAGAAGTGCAAATACTGCTGGTGAAAAAAATAAAGCTTAGGGTAAATTCAAATAAAATGAGCATCATGGTGATATGAACATACTAAAAGATTTCGGAGATGTAAGCAGTAAAGTTTAAGTTGCTTTGTATTTTTTGAATCGACTTTACGTGGTGATAACATGAATCAGTAAGAAAAAATTTTCATGCAGTAATTAGAGGCTCTCATCTAATAAAAACGCTATTCAATTTTTTTACATAAAGAATCTGTGGCGTGAGAATTTGGTGTTTGAATAATGATATTTAACTTTTCATAAAGAATAATATGTTGGCTAAAAATCCTGAAAACAATGCATAGAAACATATATTTTTGACTTTATTTAAAGTTACCATTTTTGTGATATGAGTATCCTAAATAACCTAGTGTTTTTCTTGAATTTATCTAATTTAAAGTCCTAAAATTGAAGTGGTTTTAAATGCGTTATGAATAAAAACAAAACAAAATAAAAAATTTTAATATTTTAACAAAGCTAAATATGTTTCTGTAATTTAAATTCTGAAAAACTTTTACTTTATCGTTTAAACCTATGAGTTAATAAAATTAAATAAAAAACGAATTAATTTTTTTTCTCTCCGTAAAACAAGTTCATATTGTTGGGGGGGGGGGGGGGGCATAACTGCCACAAAATAGTTTTAAGGAACTTTGTTTTTTTTTTTGTCACTTTTTCAGTCAATTTATTAAAAAATTTTTATTTTAAAAAAAATTTAGGGGTTGGGAGGCAAACCCCCTGCCACCCCCCCCCCCCCCGGTTGCTACGCGCCTGGCTATATGCAATGTTTAATGATAAAAATTTTTTTGCTATTGTACTCAATTAAAAATTTATCACACATTGCATGACATTTTAATGGAAAAATTTGAGTGCTATCCTAAAATTAAAAATTTTTCTGAGATTTACAGTTAAAAGAATGTTAGCAGAACTTCTTGATATTCCATGAGCATCATCAAACAATTTTTACACAATTATATAACTTAAGAATGAAGCTTTTACAGTTTTTTCTTTGTGCCTTTATTGCTTAAGATAGGAGATGCCTAAATTTGGAAAAATAACTATTCTTTAAATTGCCACTATTATACACTTCTCCATATAAAACATAAAAAAGAGAACCCCATGATATACAGAAAAAAAACAGAGTTTGAAAATAAAATAACTCTGTTATAGACGTTTTCCAGAAATATAAATGTTGCAGGAAGAATGGTGGCATTTATAATCAGCTGTAAGATTTTTCTTGAAATGTTTGATAATTAAGTGGTTAACGCATTTACAGACACAAAACCCATTCAACCCTGCAATGTGTGCCATTCTAAGTTCGACAAACCAAAATTACTGATTTGTATATTACAAATTATATAATATTGTGTAAAAAATGCTGTACAAACTATTTGAGTTTAGTTAGCCAAAACTACATTGTGTGTTTTGACTTTACCAGCCTTTAAATGTTTTTGTTAATAAAAGTATTAAGTAAATATAGTTTGGTATCAAAAGTTCAGAACTTTGTCTATTCTATTTTTGAACGAGTTTTTGTTTGCAAAATCGATTGCATCTTGTGATAAGAAATTCAAAACGCCAGCCACTCTATTTGTTAAATAGTAAAACCTGCATATTTTTTTAGTAAATTCTAGATAAAGTCTTTTATTATGACGATGCCTGGATATGTGTATTTTAAACATTTCTATAAAGTCTTCTCATTTATTCTCCCTTCTCCTTACTTGTAGCCTTGGTAAACCTAATATTTCCTATTTTCTTCATAACAGATGCTTTTCAGTGTTTCCGTTTCAATCCTAGTCGATATACGTTGTACATTTTCCAGTTTATCAATATCTTTAATGTAAAATGGGTTCCATAGTGATGCTGCATGTTTAAGCTGTGGCATAATTGTTGATTTTTATAACAAATTTAATATGACCAATTGATATTATAACACCTTAACATCTTTAAATTTTTGTCTTTTAAAAAAGATAATCTTCTAATTTGTAGTTAAATTAAATGCTCAATTTAGTAAAGGTAAAAACAAAAAGTAATGTTGCAAAACAAAAAATGAAGTCGATTGTGATATAATCAGAAGATTGCATAATATTCTCTTAGCAATACCTTGTGAACCCATTAATACCATTATGCCTCCTTCTACAACTAACTGTTGTTGTATCGCCGTTCTAGTACATCGTCCTTCTTATCACATAAACTTCTTTTTACAAAGTCCATCTATATTAGATAAACTACCTTTTAAAAAGTCCTTCTATATCGCATAAACTACTTTTCTCAATAAGGTTGTATTTAAAAGATGCACTTAAGAGTTTAAATAAACAGATAAGAAATTAAAGACTTAGGCTCTCGCCAAAAATAACGCGAAAAAACACTTTGACCAATCAGATTCAGTAAGTTCAGATTCAAAATTATTGAAAAACTCTTTAGAAAATATAGTTATAGATAAACAATTATCAAAATGATCGTAATAAAAATAATAAAATAAATATTGCAAATCTTTTTTGCAATTTTTTTTTTGGTATTTATTAAGAGCAATGCTGTTACATAGCTAAAAAACAGACTTTGGTATGACAATGTTTTTTAAACGATGTATCCTTTAAAAACCATTGTTATACAAACATCTAGTAGCGAGCAATATATCAAATTAATATAACTGGCTTAAAAATTTAAGTAAAATTTTTTACCTGCGTAATCCTATCTAACGCGCACATAAACGCGATTGCTTGCATTGTACACGTTCAAGCTATGCACAAAAAATATTTTCAATAAAAATATTAACGGGTGATGCGGAAGTTATCGGACAAATTCTAATTTCATTATTTGAGCATAATAATTAGTTTTTGTGGTTTTATGCGTAGGCATAAACGTTCTATAAAATATAAACTTTATTATTTGAAACACAATTATTTAAAATGAGGTTAAATGCAGCTGAACGAAAATCTTTTCGAAAGCGACTAAAAATGTTTTTTGTTAATAAACCTAATATATAAAAAAAAAATCTTAAATCATTTTGAAAAGGAAGGGTTTGCTCGAAGTACAATATATGATAACCTAAAAAGACTTGAAACTGTTCAATCGTTTTCTGATAGAAAGCACCCTGGTCGTCCGACATCCTGGACTAGAGAAAAGAAAGCCGAATTAACGAGACTTGTCAACAATCGAAAAGGGGTCAGTCAGAGAAAAATAAGTATTATATTCGGTGTAAATCAATCGACAATTGGTCGTCAGTTAAAAAAAATGAATATTAAATATAGAAAACGTGAAAAGACTACAAAATACACTATAGAACAACAAATAAAGGCAAGGAAAAGAAGCAGGAAACTAGTTAACCAGCTCTATAACACAAAATCGCTTCTAGTCATCGATGACGAAAAATACTTTTGTTTTGCAGGGGACAACATGCCTAGAAATACTGGATACTACACAAACAACAAGACATGCCCAGAAAGTGTTCGTTTTATAGGAAAAGAGAAATTTCCAAAAAAATTATCATATCTGACCGTGGTATGTCCGAGCCATTGTATCGCATTTCCAAGGCTGTAGCGATCAATTCATCAATTTATATTAATGAATGTTTAGAAAAACGACTTCTTCTATTTATTCACAAGTATCATGAAGACTTTAACTATTTATTTTGGCCAGATTTAGCAAGTTCTCATTATTCTAAACATTCTCTAAATTGGATGGACCAATATGTCTATTATGTTGATAAAGAATCCAATCCCCCAAATGTGCCTCAAGCACGACCATTGAAAATTTTTGGGGACATTTGGCACAGAAGGTTTACGAGGGAGATTGGAAAGCTTCAACAGAGCAAGTTTTGATTGATCGCATTAAACTAAAACTTCAAGAAATTGATTTAAACTTTTTACAGTCGCATATGAAAGGCGTCAGAGCAAAATTGAGATCAATTGCAGATGGTTGTGTTTTTTCATATAAAAAATAATATTTTTTTATTAAAAGATAAATGCTTTATTTAAAAAAAATATAATTTAGTTTTTTGTTTTTTTTTATAAATAAGTCGTTGACGTTTTTATTTTGTCCGATAACTTCCGCATCACCCGTTACATCCTTTAATCAAAAAAAATTAATTCAACATATAACATGATTATTTAGAATCTTCGTAAAACTTTGTTAAAATTTAACGCTTGATTACCTGAGTTACAACGAGTCAAATCTAGACTACGTTTGTTTAATTTTACCACGCACATTTGTAGAAACGTTCATAATCTGCGCCCAAATAGTTAAACAAAATGTTGTAGATGTATTATACCGCACAATGAAATTCAATATTTTGTGTAAAAACAAATGTGTCATTATTAAAAAAAACTATTTCATAAGCATACAACAACAATAAAAGTCTATGCTGAACCTTTTAAAATAAACTTGTCTGTCAAATGATCACCAATTATCCATTTTCCGTTAATTTTAAAACCGTCTGTTAATTCAATAACACTACCAACATACTCTACAGCATGCTTCCCAATATACTGTTTTTTAAAAGAAATATTTCCTTCATTGTCATATTTTCCAGCCATTGTAAAATGACCAATTTTGTCGCTACCTTGACCAGAAACATTACCTTTGCTCATTCTAAAAAACTCAAATTCCATTTCATGTGGCATATTGTACTGGTAGTACAATCCTTTTACACTTCCACCTTCAAATATAGTTTTAACTTTAGATTCTTGAACTATACCAATGGGCTCCTTTTTATAAATGCTATCAATTTTTTTGACAAAACTATCAACCATTGTTTCAAATTGGTCTATATTTTTTAAATCAATTTTGTTTAAAGAAATAATAATCTGACCGAGCCAAGTTTCCTCAAAATTTTTAATGTCTTCCAAAAGTACAGGAAGTATTGGTTTGTTTAATTGAGTAGCGTAGGTTAACTCCTTTTGACAATTTACACTTTTACAGTATGCTGTAGTATTGAAGCTCAAAACTAATGCAGCATTTTCAACGCCGTTAGCCATAGCAGCATTAATGTTTCCTTTCATATCACCTGCAATATCAAACCATATAGGTATATTTCTTTCTTTAAGAATATTGGCAACACGTTTAACTATTTCTTGATTATTCCATTGATAACTCAACATAACATGTAAGGTTTTAGGAACTGATGTTTGCGTGCGAGAGACCTCGATATAAAAAGTATCTCTCAATTGATTAACCATCCAGTGTCCATCTAAAGAATATTCTGTTTCAGTTTTCATCATTATCCCTGAGTAATGAACATCGTGTTTTCCAATGTAATGTTTTTTAAATGTAAATGAACCGTTAGCGTCAGAACCATTGTCATTGTACTCGCCATGAATTACAAAGCTTCCAATTTTATCATCTCCTTGCCCAGCAATACGCCCTTCAATAAATGCAAGCATATCAAAGCACATTTCATATTTTATATCGTTTTGAATATAATAACCCATTGCTTTTCCAGAAACATCAACTGAACTTCTGTGACCTTGATCATCCTCGGCGTCTTTCAAATATGGTTGCATTTGTTCAATTAAGTTAATTGTTCTTGTTTCAATCTCTTTAAAATTGGTTAATTGTGTCCATAAAGCACCAGCACATATAACCCCAAGCCATCCACTTTGATTATAAGGATGTGGCTGTGCTTTTACAGGAACTATTGGAATTCCAACTTGATCTACGTAAGAAAGAAATTGTTTGAGTTCAGCAGATTCCTCGTAACTTAAGCTCATAAAAGGAACTACAGCTCTTGCCTCTTTGGCTGCAAGTTTGATCATTTTATGTTTGTCGTGTATCACATAAGTTGTTTGAATTCCATTTTCATCTAACTTTTTGCTTACCAACTCAGCAATATTTTTTTGGTCATTTGCAAATGACAACATTACTTTTTTTTTATGACTTAAAAATTGATTTGCTTCGTTGTTATTTTTGTGATGATTCTTTTTATTTGGAAATAAATTCATAATAAAATCTCCATATGATTCATCATCAATAGTCCATAATCCGGTTACCTCGTACTCAGCTCCTTTACGGACAATACTTCCATTGTAAAAAACCGTATGCTTACCAACGTATTTTTTTTCCATTTCTAAAACTCTTTTATGATTTTTTATAGTATAAGTACCTGCAACAGTGAACGAACCAACAACATCATCACCTTGACCAAACACTTTTCCGTTATGTAACTCTAAAAACTAATGAAAATAAATTTTTCAACAAAATGCTAAAATCCAATCTCTACTTTTATTTATAATAACAATTTATTATTTTACAAGATTATGTTTAGTTTGTTTATTTACTATTTTAAGCTTTAATTATTGACATATTCAAAAGAGCTGTCAAGTAAAATCCTCTTTTTGCTACAAAAACTTCCTAATATGTTATAACTAACAGTTTATTTTACGCTGCGATGCGCTGATGCTAATTTAGTATGCAGATTTAGATTGGTACACATTGAATTGCAATGATATAAACTTAATGCTAAATTTAGAATACAACATTCTGTGAATAATGTTGTAAAATATTTTCTATCAATTTCTAGAATAGACTCTGCCATATTGATCCATCAACAAGCTACTGTCATCGCAAGCGCTTTCTACGTGAAATAAATGGTATGTGGATGACATAATTGCTTTTTTTTAATTCTGAATACGAAGCTCAAGAATTTTTGAAACACCTCAGTTAACAACATAAAAATCTGAAATTTACTATGGAAAAAGAACAAGATAACCAGGTTGCTTTTTTAGATGTACTTATTAAAAAACCCAATTCGTTTTCGACTTCAGTTTATCACAAAAAAACGTATACAGATCTTTTACAAAAATTTTTTAGTTTTATTCGCTCTTGCTACAAATTTGGACTTGTTCGTTGTTTGATTGATCGTACATTTAAAATTATTAATTCTTGGGTTGGTTTTGATAAAGATATTAAGAATCTATCATTAGTTTTACAAAATAATAAATTTCCACAAAAATTTATTGACTATGAAATTAAATCCTATATTGATAAGAAAATGAACCCTCTGTGTCTAACATTGTTAATAGCTTAAATATAAGATACTTTAAGCTTCCATACATTGGAATGTACTCTAATTACACTAAAAGGAAAATTTCAAAAATTGTTCATAAATATTGCAAGGATGTTCAAATAAAATTAATTTTCACTACTAATAAAATACAAGGTTGTTTTTGCTTTAAAGAGCCACTTCCTAAACTGCTTAAATCTCATGTTGTCTATAAATTTTCTTGCGCTGGCTGTAATGCCAGTTATATTGGAGAAACCTCCAGACACTTGGCAACTAGAATAAATGAGCTCCTTAAAAGTGATAAACAATCTCATATATTTAAACTCTTAAATTTATCTCTTAATTGCAAAAACTTGGCTAACTGTGATTCTTTTGAGATTTTGGATAATGCCCTAACTAAACACAAATTAAAGATAAAAGAAGCTCTCCACATTAAATGGGAAAGTCCCTCACTTAATAAACAAACTTTACATTATGCTATAAACTTATCTATTTAATTTTACTGTCAGTTTATTTATATATATATATATATATTTTTTGACAGTTGGTTATTTTGATTGGTTATTTACCGAGCTATTTTGTAATAAATATATTGGTCTATTATGTATAATTTTTTGTCCGTTGATGTTTCTCTGTAAAGACTTCTATTTTTTAATATTTATTTTAGAGTTTTTTATTATTGTAAAATAATCTTTTGAAAATGTAAATAAAATTTTTACAAAACATGTCAAGAATAAAAAACATCGTGTTATTTTTAAAAATAATTACTTATTTTATGCTATTACGACGTTCAACAAATATGTATATATATATATATATTATATATATATATATATATATATATATATATATATATATATATATATATATATATATATATATATATATATATATATATATATATATATATATATATATTTATACTACTGATGGTGACGTACTTAATGTCTAATAGAGTTGATTCAAATGAAAATAGACCAGGCGATTTTGACTTGCGTTAATTTCCAGAAATTTTAAAATCTCGGCTATAGCTATAGAAAAGACGAGTTAAAGTGATTTGAGTTAAAATAAAGAAGACGCCTTAAAAAAAAAAAAAAAAAAAACCGCGTCAAAAAAAAACCCCGGGAAAATGTTGGTCCGTTGAAATCTTTATAAAAGTTTTTTTTAAATAAATTAAGAAAAGTATTTCAAATTGATTAAGTAAAAAAAATGTTTAGCATTTTTTTTTTTACACGATTTAAAAATGGTCAACGCTTTTTAACACGAAAAAGCGAGACAAAATTAATGTTATCGCGAATTATTGGGTAAGCAAAAACAAAAGTTCTACATTAATTGACTGATGGTAGAACTTCTGATTAACAATCTAAAGGTTTGAGGATCATATCCACCTTACTTTGTCCAAGGGCTACTTTATTTATACGACCGGATATTTTGCATTTTGAAGAAAAAAAAAGAAGGCCAGTTCTTCTGTTATATGCATTAAACACTTTGAAAAAAATATTTTAAGAAAGGTAGCACGAATCAACGTTTTAAATTAATTAAAAACTAAAGCCTATTCCAACTATTTTTGATTGCACAAATTTGACTGAAGAAAATTCACCACAACTTATAAAATCTTCTAATACGTTAAGAAAATCACCAACTAAAAGAATGATTCAGCCAGATCAAATGAACTGTTTTTATTAAATGATTTGATTAGTAGCTTTGACGATATTATTGAAAGTCTTGCTCCTGATTGTTTTTGATTCTTGAAGTATCATGATCAAGTATTTTTTTATAAATTGAGTCATAGTACTTTATCTATTCCAGAAGTGACAGAGTGCATTCGTGTAAACAATGAGATGCATGTTAAATTAATTCACAAAGGTTCACCTCTGCCATTGCCTCAGTGGTTTCGTCAAGGAAGAGATTGTTGTTTATCTTGTAAAAGTATGCTTCATAATTTTCCTACCTACAATAAATCACAAGCTGAACAATTTTCATCTGTATTGACTGAATCACAGCAGATTAAATATATGAAAAAGCCTATTTATTCAGCCAATACAATAAAGTATTCACTGATATTACGATATACTTTAATGCAGTCATACCAACTTTTGCGTGAAGAATTGCCTTTACCATCATTATCATTATTTAAAAAAATAACTAGCGGAAATACTGATGTTTTATGTTGTGCAAAACGTTTAAAATTAGAAGGTAAGATCTCTCAAGACATTTGCTTGATTTTTGATGAAATGTAAAGCTTCTTCCATAATATTTATAAAAAAGACCTCGCTCTTGATGCTGGCTTGCGTAAAGCACCAAAAATAACAATGAAAGTATTACATCCTGGCAATTTTAAACAAAATGTTTCTTTAGCACATGCAATTTTTGATGAAACTACATCTGCAGCGATTCACTCATATTTTCCTGATCTTAAAAGTAGTGCAGATTTTCTTACATTATTTAACAAGTGGTGGGGTTTATCAAATTCTAAATGTCAGTATTCAATATGTAATATTTTAGGTAATGCAGTCGTTTCTGATGATAAAAAACCTGAATTTCTTAGGGAAATGGCCCATTGGATTGAAGCTTGGCAATCACAAAAGATACCAAACTGTGAGAAGTTTACTTTAAGTGTTCAGACAGCTGCAGCACTAATAAGGAAACTTAACAGTCATGCCTCATTGATCGAGGACTTACTTAATGATGGATATCACTTTGTTTTAACTACGAGATTTCAAAGTGACCAATTAAAAAGGAGATTTGGACAATATAGACAAATGAGCGGTGGGAGATTTTTGGTGGGTTGAATGATGTCACTATTTCTAAAAATATTAAAAATCAAAAGTATACTTAAAGAAAGTATTAACTTTGATGATAGTTTGAAAATCCTTTATGAGTCAGAAAATAATTTAACAGAGTTTCTTCTTGATATTGATAAAGCTCAGTGCACTCCAAAAATCATGACACTTGCACCAAAAAGTAGGGAAGTAGGTCTCATATTGCTGGATATATAGTAAAGAAACTTAAAAAACTTTTTGGTCCATGTTGTTAAGAATTTTTATGCTGTGTCAATATTGATGAAAGCAATCCTGATCATACTTATTTAACAAATATTTCTAGGGGTGATCTCACTATTCCTTCACCATCACTTTTGGATTATGTTTGCACATCCTTTGCTATGATTGACTACTCTTATAACAAAATAAAGAAAATTAATTTACATAAACGACAAGCTTTAGAATAGTTTTTAAACCACTTTTATGACTCTTTTCAGACTTTTTCTTGTCCTATGCATAAAAAAACTGGGATAAAACTTGCTGGAAGAATTGTTATCAACATTTTTCTTAATAATAAAAAAATTATCTTTACCAGCGATGTAGCTGGTGATCATGTAAAATCTTTTAAAAAGAGAAAATTTAAGAAAGTTTAATAACTTATTTGTAATATAAATATTTTATTTTTAAATGAAAAAAGAAAAATGTTTCAATATTTTTTATAACTGTTTTTGTTTTTTACATTGTTTTTACTAATTCTAAATTTAAAATAAAGACTCTTTTTATTTATTTATTTCTTAATAAATGTTCGTTTAATATCTAAAATTATGAATATATACTATTTTAGTGGACTTTTTAAATTTAGAAAGTAAAATAATTCAGAAAATGTTCAAAACGTATTATGTTTTTGAAATATTACGATTTTAAAAACTGGCCGACTAATTTTTTCTTCAAACTGCAAAATATCCGGCCGTATAAATAAAGTAGGCCATGCTTTGTCCTAATTTTCTACTAATCCAACCATCTAGATACTGCTAATCAACCCAAGTCTTTAAAAGTAACGCGCTCAACTTGTTTCTTTGCACAGTGGCCTTGTTTTCTGTAGCAAACGTGTTTCATAAAGTGTGTTTCATTGTGTCTAAAGAAGCTCGTATTTAATAACGTGTTTCATCATGTTTAAAGCTCGTGTTTTGGAGTTTAGGGTTGAGAGTTTCAAATAAAAATAAATAAAAAGTTAATTACAGTATTAAAAACTGGTTACAATGTTACAGTATGCCTTCTCGACTCTATTTGTATTCGGTTTATGGGGGTGGTGAATTTAATTTAAAAAAAAAATTTAGCTTAAAGTAATTTTTAATTATATCTATTTTATCTGTAAGTATATGTAACTGTAAGTATATGTAACTATTTTACTTGTTAATATGAATATGTAAATTTATTTTATTTTATCATTATTTTGTAATAATAAACTTTATTTATAGAGTATTTATCTGAAATAAAATTTAAATATTTTAGGATCCAGTTTTTATACATTAAAAGCACCTAAATACCTGTAAAAGTACCTGCAGAATAAGCCACTATTAAGTTAAAGTCAACACTCGACTCAATTTGGGACATGTTCTATTTATATTCATTAAAATTATTTTTAATTAAAAAAATTTCAAAACTGTGTCATTTTTTTGGGAAAAACAAATCAAATTACATTTTTATGGCTCCATTTAAGTATTGCAAAATAAAAACAAAACAACTTATAAAATGTTATTTTCGCGCCATAAATTGATAACATTTAGTATGGGTCTGCGTCTTGAAATAAAAAGTCTTGTTAAACTCATTTTAGCAAGACAAAACAATACCAAGACAAGACGAGACAAGACCATTTCAGTCTTGTCTTGAAAAGTCTTGAATGAATGAAGACCAACCTTAAAAAATAACTAGTAATTCAAGGAATAACAAGACTTTTCTTGGTATTTTTTAAATCAAGACTAGACTAATTAACCTGAAAGATTTCTAAGATGAATTCACAAATTTAACCTTGTACTAAGAGGTCATCAATAAAGTACGTCACGCTAATTGAGGGGAAGGGGGGTAGGCGGGGGTAGGGGAGGAAAAATTTTGTGACGAGGAGAGGGAGGGGGTTAGTCGAATGTGACGGCACAAAAATTATTTTAGTATTACGGTTTAATTACTTCGCGTTCAATTGAAGGAGTGTTTTAGATTGTCCAAATTTTTACTCACTCTTCTTATTTTTATGCGTATTGTCGCATTTTAAATAGTTTTATGTTCGCAAAAACTGCAATCACGTTTTTGAAGACATTAAAACGCAGCGATGCATTTGCTTCGCCTTCTTATAAGAACGTAAAAATTCTTATAAGAACGTAAAAATTAAATTATCTTATAAGAACGTAAAAATTAAGTTATCTTATAAGAACGTAAAAATTCTTATAAGAACGTAAAAATTAAATTATCTTATAAGAACGTAAAAATTAAGTTATCTTATAAGAACGTAAAAATTCTTATAAGAACGTAAAAATTAAATTATCTTATGAGAACGTAAAAATTAAGTTATCTTATAAGAACGTAAAAATTCTTATAAGAACGTAAAAATTAAATTATCTTATAAGAACGTAAAAATTAAGTTATCTTATAAGAACGTAAAAATTCTTATAAGAACGTAAAAATTAAATTATCTTATAAGAACGTAAAAATTAAGTTATCTTATAAGAACGTAAAAATTCTTATAAGAACGTAAAAATTAAATTATCTTATAAGAACGTAAAAATTAAGTTAAAAATTTTAAATTCAGCGTTTAAATAAGTAAATGAAACATTTAAAAAAAATTATAAAAATAACATAATACATGTAAGTTAATTATCTTTTATATTATTTATTTTTGTGATTCTTATGTTTTTAAACATTAGAGTTTTGGTTCCGTGCACATTTAAGCAAGAATATGTAATAATCTAAATAACTAAATAAATATATAATAACTAAGTTAAATAGACTTGCTCATGCTTTTTTTAATGGCATTGCATCTATTTCCGTTCTGTAGCTAGCCAAATTTAAACGCAAAATTTGAATTGTCTCAGTATTTTATTTTAAAGAAACAGTAAGTGAAACCATGCCTCGTCCACGTATAATTTTGTGGGAGCAAATATCAAATATATGAAGATAATGCCATCCCTGGGTCAAGTTCTGATTCATCAACCATTAATCAATGATATGGAACGTTAACCAGTTCAAGTTAAAACTAAACATTTACATACTGAAAACAATTCTATGATTTTTTTGTGAAAAAATATGATAAATAAATATTTTGAGAAAAAAACTAATTTCAAATTTTTAAAAGAAAGATGCAATTAAAGTCTTATAATTTAGAAAACAATTTCAAGACTTAATTTTTGGTCTTGAAAAGTCTTGTCAAGTCTTGATTTTCTTAAAATTATTTTTATGTAACAATAATTGTACCAATGAAACTTATGATGTGGCTATAGATATCAATGATGATTATAAAAATTAGAATCATGAGTTTTTTGCAAAATCACTGTGTGAAAAAAATTACACAGATTTAACTAACATTGCCAAGGCTGCTATCAGATTCGAAGTTAGAGACGCTGCAACGTCAGCCTAATATTCTACCTTGATAGAATTTCAAATTATAACTCAGAATGACAGATCAAATTATTACTAAAAAACAATATATTTGAAACCAACAAGCATGTTTCAACCATTATAAGCGAAAAATACAGTTCAGTTTTTTATTTGAATTTATTGGAGTAGATAGCAAAGAAGACAAAAATACATTAGCACATATATTAGGAAACAATCATTATGCTGAACCTATTAATAATAGTAAAAGATGAACATCACTTAACTTTTACTGCAGAAATTGGACCTTTTTCTAAAAAATATTTAACTCATATTGAAATGAAAAATGGAACAGGAATTACAACGGCAACCGAGACACATTAGTAGTTTGGAAGCCATTGTTCTTGATAATATTTCTGCTAATACTGTTGCAGATAATGGCTTAGTTGTGACATTAGAAAGGCTTTTAAACCGATGAATCTATTTAATAGGATGCGTTCTTCACCAAATTGAGTTACCACTTTGCTATATCATTGTAGATGGTAAAAGTAACGATCCAAAAGAAGTAGATGGCAAAAGTAATGATCCAAAGAAATACAAGGGCCCTATTGGTCAAAAAGCGTATGCAGGTGATTTGCATGATTTACCAATTGTTGATTTTGTTCCTATTTCTTCGGAGATTAACTCTTGCGCAATCTCTAATATTATATCTGATCTTAGTACAGAACAACGTAAACTTTACAAATACTGTATTGGAATATCTAAGTTGTTGTGCACTATTACAAAGTATATAGTCCAAGTATATTGCTTCATGTGGTTTGCCCACAAAAAGTCTGGTCTTTACAAAGATACCCCTAGACTTCTTTACAAGACAATAGAGCTTGTTAAAAATCAAACAGATAATATATAACGTATTGTTTTTCAAAATCTTCAAGAAAACTTTTTATGTTCTAAGTTGCATGATGATGAAAAAGACATAAGGACTCAAGCTATTACGAAAGTTTCGCACGTAAGGCATCAAGAGAAGTAAATCCTAAAGTCAAACCAAAAATCAGAGCAAAATTAATTATACGTATTAACTTTAACGCTGATACATGGAATGATTTAGTTGATGTTTTGTTAATTGAGGTCGAATCTCCAACTTCTTTCCTAATTTCATTATTTGAGTTAGAGAATGCTTTGCAAACTTCTAAAAAACTTTTTCCTACAGATTTACCCTTCAATTCGCAATCAGTGAAAATTGTATCAAAATCAGTGAAAATTGTATCAAAAATCAGTGAAGCTTGTATCAGAGGCATCAAAGATAGTTCATGGTCAAGTAAAGAGACACAACTTTATTCTAACTTAAAACCAAAGCAGAGCAGAAAATAAATGTAATTCATCTAAAAATGATTACTTCATACCTTTTTCTTGAGAAAATGTTTTTTTTTTTTTCAATTTGAATTTGGTTCACATACCTGAGTCCGAGGGCGTCCTTGACTTGACTCAAGAATTATTTTTTTTTGAATGACAAGTCTTTCTTAACTTTTAACTCCGAAATCACTCTTGCGCAGAGAAACATGTTGAACGCGGTAATTCCAGATATAAAGCCCCTGGCTAAGGCAGGCAAAATCAAAATTTGAATAGAAATAACAGGTTTTAAAAAAGTTAGGGGGAGGGAGGCTATTGCCCTTCTGCCTCCTGTTCCTACGCTAAAGGTTATGTGGTAAATATTCATTCCATAATATGCAAATAATCTAATGGAAAGAATATTTGTATCAAAGTTTGTACTAAAGTATATAAATATTGAAAATGCCATAAAAATGAATAGTTCATGAAAAACAAGAAAATACTTAGAAACTTTAAAACCATTTCCCAAAATTATCTTAGATTAGTATGTACAACAAACCGCAAAGTGAGCCAATAAGATCTGAGAAAAAAAGTATATTTTGGTAGCTGCTTACTGCAGAATATCTGCAAAATACATGCAGAGGAGATGTGCAACAACAAGAACAGTTCTGTTTAGCTCCAAATTTTGTTCTGCACACTTGCTTTTGGAGTTATTTTTTTCAGTTTTATATGATTACAACGAAAAATGGCAAGAAAACCAGGGCTAGATGGCAGCAGAGTTTAGTTGACAAATTAAGTTCATCTTCAAATTTTCCATCAAAAAGTGTTAGGAATTATAGGGAATCTTCTTCTAATTGACCATTTCATCTTTTACTGTAGTCTTGCAAAGATTATCGCATGCGCATACGAGATACTGTGTTTTTTGAATAAAATCATAACTTTTAGAACATCGCTTTTTACTTTTTGAAAAATATACGAAATTTTTTTAATAGAGGTATGTTAAAAAATTTTTCACGGCGACTCGTGTATATATTGCTCATAGTATTGTATTCATTTTTAGCAGTATTTACTATAAATATAAATATAATTAATAAAATTATTGTAAGAATATTGAAAAAAATTTTTTTTTACAGAAAAATTATTAAAAAAAAAAAATTTAGCTGACTTTTTACTCAGAATAAAAGTGGGCTACTCCCCTAGGTTTTTATTTACTGTTTATTGACTTAAAATCTATTTAAATAACTCAAAATATTTTCAAATAAAACATTCTAATGGTGCACTTCAATGCTTAGCATTAGTACTCTTTTTTGTTACTTCAATAACGGGTGATGCGGAAGTTATCGGACAAATCCTAATTTCATTATTTGAGCATAATAATTAGTTTTTGTGGTTTTATGCGTAGACATAAACGTTCTATAAAATATAAACTTTATTATTTGAAACACAATTATTTAAAATGAGGTTAAATGCAGCTGAACAAAAATCTTTTCGAAAGCGACTAAAAATGTTTTTTGTAAATAAACCTAATATAAAAAAAAATAAATCGTAAATCATTTTGAAAAGGAAAGATTTACTCGAAGTACAATATATGATAACCTAAAAAGACTTGAAACTGTTCAATCGTTTTCTGAAAGAAAGCATCCTGGTCGTCCGACATCCTGGACTAGAGAAAAGAAAACCGAACTAACGAGACTTGTCAACAATCGAAAAGGGGTCAGTCAGAGAAAAATAGGTATTAAATTCGGTGTAAATCAATCGACAATTGGTCGTCAGTTAAAAAAAATGAATATTAAATATAGAAAACGTGAAAAGACTACAAAATACACTATAGAACAACAAATAAAGGCAAGGAAAAGAAGCAGGAAACTAGTTAACCAACTCTATAACACAAAATCGCTTCTAGTCATCGATGACGAAAAATACTTTTGTTTTGCAGGGGACAACATGCCTGGAAATTCTGGATACTACACAAACAACAAAAAGACATGCCCAGAAAGTGTTCGTTTTATAGTAAAAGAGAAATTTCCAAAAAAATTATTAATTTGGATAGCCATATCTGACCGTGGTATGTCCGAGCCATTGTATCGCACTTCCAAGGCTGTAGCGATCAATTCATCAATTTATATTAATAAATGTTTAGAAAAACGACTTCTTCTATTTATTCACAAGTATCATGAAGACTTTAACTATTTATTTTGGCCAGATTTAGCAAGTTCTCATTATTCTAAACATTCTCTAAATTGGATGGACCAATATGTCTATTATGTTGATAAAGAATCCAATCCCCCAAATGTGCCTCAAGCACGACCATTGAAAATTTTTGGGGACATTTGGCACAGAAGGTTTACGAGGGAGATTGGCAAGCTTCAACAGAGCAAGTTTTGATTGATCGCATTAAACTTAAACTACAAGAAATTGATTTAAACTTTTTACAGTCGCATATGAAAGGCGTCAGAGCAAAATTGAGATCAATTGCAGATGGTGGTGTTTTTTCATATAAAAAAAAATTTTTTTTATTAAAAGATAAATGCTTTATTTAAAAAAAATATAATAGTAGTTTGTTTTTTTATTTATAAATAAGTTATTGACGTTTTTACTTTGTCCGATAACTTCCCCATCACCCGTTAACTCCGTTAAGTTCTACAATAACTCCGTCAACCTCTTACCACTTTGCTGGTGATACTGTTTTGCTCATTATCAACAAATCTTTTAAAAAATTAACAAATGCATTAATTTTGATCTTGTATATACTTATAAGTGGTAATAACTGATATGTAACCTTGCCAATCTAGTTCATTTACGTTCAAATAAGCTTTCTCTCAATTGTTGCAAAACTTAACTGGTTATACTCAAATCCACTAAATCAAAAATATAAATATGATATACATAAATTTTAGATTATTTAAATTAGATAAATTTTAGATTAATTGAATATCTTGGAATTAAAATTGACATCAACCTTTCATTTGTAAAAGATTTAGCCATGAAGTTAAACATATCAATTGCAATGCTGGTTTTTCATTATGTCAATATGGAAACACTCTTAAATACAAACCAAGTTTTTGGCTCTCATATATAATATGTTTAAAGATAATGCATTTTCAGTATTACAAATTCAAAAATGTGACCTTGTTCAATTCTTGAATTGCCAGTTTGTCTGAAATCACCAACACAAAAACCTACCTCTTACCTCCAACAGTACCTGATAAAATCCAAATTGTTTAACGATCTGTGACATTGACTGAAAATAAATTTATCTTCGTAGAAAGTAGAGTGCTGCCGGTCATATTTGTGCTTTTGACCATTCATCTTTTAATGATTTAAAAAGATGATAAACAACGCTAAGACAGAAAAGTGTTTCCATGAATGTAATGGTTCAGAAACAAAGAATTCTATAAAACAAATCTTTATTTTTTACATAAATAATTGCCCAAGAAAACTGTTTCACAACTTTCTTGGACAATTATTTATGCGAGCAATAAAGGTTCAATGTGGCCATATCAATAACTCTTAAAATTAAAAAAGTAAAGTTTTTAAAAGACTTCTGCCCCCATTAACTCCGAATTTGTAATAATTAGAACTCACTGTCCGTTCATAAAGAAATCAATCAGATTGGTTTTCTAAGATAATGTGATAAACAACATTGTGATTAGTTATGCTTCCATTCTTGCTAATGTCTGCATCGATGAGACATGTATCAGAAAAAGTCTGCGCGGACATTTTAGAGGATATTTATTTAACTATTGTGTTTCGATATTGAATGTTATATGTATTTTGAAAGTACATATATTAATATTATTAAATTTCACTTAAGAAAGTTTATGAAGTTTTGTACGTGAGAACGCACGCACTTTGCGTTTTACACTCGACATCAGCTTTTGCACAGTTTTAGCTGGACTTACTTGGTAGCTCTAATCCATTTATTTTTGAAGTCTTTAATGTTTTTTGCTTCTTTTACATTGAACCTTAGATTTCTTTTGACAAGAGCCAAATATCATTCGATTTCGGTTGATTGCAGTGTTTTTCAACAAAATCTACTTTAAGTTCTCTAAGCCAGTTTAAAGTTGTCCCAGAGTACTGACGTGACGTGACAGAGTACTGACGTGACGTGACAGAGTACTGACGTGATGCCAAATTGGGCTAAAAATATGCAGCACAATAAGTTTCATCGTTAATAATCAAACAAGATTTTTTGGCACATAATTTTTTACAGAGCAGCTTTGAACAACGAATTGCGACATTTTCTTGCTTTTCTTCACGACGAGAAACTTTTTTTTTTTATATGATTTATAGCCACATTTCACTCTTCACTCTTTGTGTAGTGGAAGCACTTGTCTTAAATTTATTCGCTAAAGATCGAACAGAAATCTCCGGTTTTCTGTCTAAAGCATCTCTCAGTTTTTTATCAAGATCTTGTCTAACAAAACATTTTTTTCTTCTACTTCCTGATTTCCTTTCGATTGTACCAGTGTCCTTAAATTGTTTCACAACGCTCTGTACTGTTCTCAAACAATCTGCAGCTCTTTAGAATTTGTTTTGTTTGATACACCAAGATTTTCAACGAGAAAATGCAAAATATTTTCTCGCATCTTATCTTGATTTGATGACATTTGAATTAAAACTATTTGTTTTATAACAGAGTTGTTTAAATTTTGAATAACACTAATGCAATGACATTTTAAAACAATTGACTATTTAAAATGATGCACGGTTTCTGTAAACACCACTTCAGAACACGCGTAGATTTTTTCTGGAACATGTCTTATAGTGTGTGAATATCTAATAATTTTTCCAAGTTGTTTAATTTGAAGACAAAATTTGACTGGAAACTACTGTTTTTTGATTGTTAAAGTTAACCAAATGATGCTAGAATTAAATAACCTTATATTAAATAGGAAACAGATCTTCAGTTGACGTTCTTAGTTCACTAAAAAGCTTTTGTGAGTTTGATTTTGTTACAACTAAATATCGTGTAAAAGTATATAAATAAATAATTATATAAAGGTATATCGTGTAAAAGTATATATAAAAACGTTAAGTCAATATACTCAAATCTATAAATAAATACATCGTTTAAATATAGTTAATAATATTTATCTTCTTAAATTTCTAAAATACAAAAATTAGGCGTGTTTAACAGGCCATCAAAGTTCTAAAATAAACTACCTGAGCGTGTAACGTTCTTCTTCACTGCGTGATCTTTTAAAAGTAGGAAAAAATTATTTTATTTTTATTTTATTTATTTAGGAGCTTTAAGAGAACCTAAATGTCATATCACCGAGTACTGAGGAAGAGCATGAAACCAGGAATTACTCGTCTTCTTCCTTATTAACTACTCTAAGCTCTGTGCCACGACTGCTTTGTTATACAATTTTTTTTACTAAAACTGAATGAGTAAATAGTTTTTACGCGGTTTTATTCTGTACCACTAACAAATTTAAAATTAGTAAATAAATTTAAAAGAAATTTATGAACATTATTTAAATAATGTGTAGATTTTTATTTCATCACTTTTGTGATGAAATAAAAATCTATACATTGTAGATGTGTAGATTTTTATTTCATCCGTATGTTTTTACTCAAGGCAAATGCGTAATAAAATATCCAAAGAATATTTCACTTTTTGTTGTCTTTATTTACGCTTACTGCAAATCTGATATAGCATCATTTTGTTGTCATTTCGGAGTATCATTTTGTTTTCATTCGAATTTTTAGACTGTGCCTCTCCGTCCGGCTAAATTTTACCTCTTTAGATTACTAAAAGAACTAAAAAACATTTGAGATTATTTTTTATTTATAAAGTCAAAGTCCTTAATTTTTTCCATTATTTTTTATTAGTTTATAATATAGTATCAAATAATTTTATTAGATCAATGCTACCTCACAAATAAGAAACGACACGTGTTCATCTGAATTTTTTTCTTAAACTTATAATTGCTGTCAACTCAATTAACTGTTAACTCTCGTAATTCGGAAAACACACTTTTCGAAAAAACTAGTTATCATTAGTAACAATTATAAAAAAATGCGCTTCAATTATTTTGATTAAAAAACCGATCAACTAACCAACCGGAAACAATAATGCAACTATAAGTCGGTAATAAAAATTTATGTTCTGTGGTCATTATTTTGTTTTATTCAACATATTAGCTGGAAAAGTTTTGCAAGTACATTTTTTTAGTTTATCTCAATTTAACATTTAAGTTATTTTCTAACATATAAATACGTTAAAATGTTAGAAAGTACTTTAAATGTTCAATCTTTGAAGTCTATCTTGAAGTCTTTCTATTCTAATGAGGATCTGCTAAAAATATTTAGACTTCAAAGATCACATGCAGAAGTTATTCATGTACTGAAATTTTTGATTTAATAAGTTTCTAATTAGAACTCGTGAAACTATTAAAAACGTTTAACTAAATTAAAAAAATAATTATAAACGTTAGTTTAATTTTAATTTATATTTTTAATTTAATTTATTTATTTTATTTTATATATAAACGTTTAATTTATAAACGTAAGTTTAATTTTTGCTACGTAATCAGCGTTAGCTATTTACGTAGGCATAAATTTAACTAAACTTAAGGTGAGTTTCCCCACACGGAAAACAATCACGTGACGTAAAAGGTAACTGAAAAATAACCACGTGAGTATGCGCAGTTATTTGGACAAATTTTTATTTGTCCGAAACTTTTATTACGCATACTCACGTGATTATTTTTTCCTTTCCGATGAGCGGAAATCGCCATTTTGAAGTTGTTAATAAACGACGTCACGCTAAATTTAACTTTTGAATGGAAGTTGGAAATCATTTGCTCTCTTGCATTGAGATTTTCATTTGATATCAAGCTCTCTAACACTTTAAAAACCTCTGCGCAAGAGAGCCAATGATCACTTTAATTTAAAAGATAAATTTAGCGTGAAGTCGTTTATGGACGAGCCCTTAAATAAAATGACTAAAAAAAGTTACAATTAAAAAGTAATGTTGTTTTTAGCTGGGTTTTATTTTAAAGTATGGTTTAATTAAATTAATGAAATATTTATTTACCTATACCTATATTACCTATATTTATGAAAACTTATTGACCAATGGCTTAACCAAAAAAAAATTGTTTGGCGTTTGGTTAACCAGTAAAGATTTGCGTATCTTTTGTTATTAATCTATATATGAATTCTAAATTTATAAACCTTTAAATTTATATAACTTTTATTTTTAATCTTTTTGTTTATTTAATTTGATTAATACCTCAAAATCGATTGGATTTTTTTTTTCGTATTGAAAATAGTATGCTGTCATATTACCAAGAATGGTACCACCTGTAAACAATGGTGTTTCAACTGGGAAAGGTTGATTTTTTTCGTTCTCTTTAAGTGTGATAGTGGTTTCTTTAATTCCCAACAAAAGAATAGTTCTTAGTATATCCTCAACATCTGCCGTGACATTCTTTGCAGCAGCTAAAATTGCACCTAGCCAGTTTTTTGGCTGAAATCCGGGAAAGTGTTTTACGTTTAAAATTGGGATCTTTATTTGGTCAGCATAATTTAAAATTTTTGAACCCTTTTTTGAAGATTCCAAAAAAGGAGAAGCAAAAACAAGAACTAAACCTGCATTTTCAACACCTTGTGCAATATCGGTGTTAACATTGTCATTTTCTTGTGAATAGTACACTCGAATCCTTCTATCGTTCAATTCGTTTTTAAGTCTTTTAACAGTTTCCAAACTATCTTTATCGTCACACAAAAAGAAGATATGTTTTTGCTTTAGTTCTGTGTTGGACATTTCAAGTAAGGTATAACTTGGCAAATTGTCTTAACGATTTCAAAACATTTTCTGATCAAGATTTTGTTGCTTGCTGATTCTAAATTTTGTTGCGTGATAAACAGTAACTTTGTCTGTTTTGTTTTGTTTAAAGAAGGGTTAAGTCCCTTAACATAAACTAATGCTTTTCAATCCTTATATAATAATCATCAAGATAAACGTCATATTTTAATAAGTTTGTAAAATGAAGAACAATCAAAGAAAAAACCTTTTAAAAAAGTACTCCTTTAATGATTACAATAATACGTTGATATCTGCGTAAACTTTTATGCAATAAATTAAGCAAAGGAATCTTAAATATGCTTTTATAGCATATTTAAGATTCCTTTTTATAAAAGTTTTATATTAAAGTTTTATTCCTTATATAAAAGTTTTATATCAAAGTTAACATTGTTTTTTTTTTAATTATGATGTAACTATTTTCAAAAAATCAGTAATAAAAAAATAAAAAAAGTACTAAGATTAGATTTTTATTATATTTAACGCTGCAAAATGCTTCCACTGATATTGTCTTCAATGTCAGCGAAAAATTGTATTTTTTTTTATATATATATACTTTAACACTTGTATCAAAAAAAGCAAAATTAAATACATAATTTAAAAATATTTATTTCAGTTATTCAAAAAAAAAATCTCTTTTGAGCAAGACGTTTGGTTAAAAGCAAGTTCCATTGTTTGAATTTAATACTTTATTTTTTTTACAATATGTTGCCTTAATTGGAACAGCATTTTAAATAAGGAACCTTTGCATTTATTTTAGAAATTTAGATCTATTGGCTATATGATGTTTTTTTTATTTTTATTAAACGTTTTGTTTTCCACAAATTGATGTTACTTTATTTTTTACTGACTAGAAATCATCGTGTTCCTATTAAAAAACTAATTGCCTTGTTTGGATAAAAATGATGCCTTCTCAATGCAACTAAGGCATAGAATAAACAAACTCGTAAAAAAAAGCCGATAATTTAAAACAAATCCGATTGTTTGTTGGTGGCAACAACTTTTTGTATTTAATTAATGCAAGCAAAAAATTCGTAAATAATGGCAAAATAACCAAAGCGTCTATTATAACAGTTTTGCAGGAGATATATCAATATAATCATAAAGATATCTTGAAGTGTTTGTTTGACATAGTTTATGAACCTAATTACAATTTAATATATTTGTGTTGGCATATTTTAAAAAAATATGCTACTTTTAAAAGCAGATAGAAGGAATAATGTAGTATATTTCATTTTGCGCTGTGCCAACAACAAAAAGTATTTATCTTAATACATCACTGAAGCCGTAAAAGCTATTTGTATCGACTTAGTGGGCATGCGTTGCCTCGACGTCCTCCAGACAACTCATGCCCACTGGGTGTGTTTATCTTACTGTTTTCTTTTTTATTTATTTCTTCATTTTTCTCACAACCACTTAAAAAAAATGGAGGAAAAGCAAATTTACTTATTCTAATAGATTTTATGTTTTAAATTTAAACTTCGCAACCTTAAATTTATATAATTTAACATTTTATTTGCATCGTTTATTAAATTTAATTATTACCTCAAATTCAATAGGATTATTTTTTCCTTATTGAAAATAGCATGCAGTCATATTTCCAAGATTGGTATCACCTGTTAACAACAATTTTTAAACTGGAACAGGTTGATTTTTTTCGTTCTCTTTAAGTGTGACAGTGTTTATTATAATTCCCATCAGAGGAATAGTTTTTAAAATATCCTCCACATTTGCGGTGACACTTCTTGCAGCAGCTAAAATTGCACCTCACCAGCTTTTTGGTTGAAATCCGGGAAAATGTTTGAGACTTAAAAAAGGACATTTTATTTGTTCAGCATAGTTTAAAATTTTTGAACCCTTTTTTAAAGATTCTAAATAAGAAGACGCAAAAACATGTACTAAACCTGCATTTTCAACACCTTGGGCATTATCGGTGTTAACATTGTCATTTCCTTATGAATAGTATACTCGAATCCTTCTTTCGTTCAACTTGCCGAAGGCCGTGGGTATGGAACTTGCTTTTAACAAGTAAAATAATAGCTTTAACTTCAACTCAACATTTTAAACGTGCAACAAAACGCTTCTTTAATTATAATACAAAGCAATTACTATCCTAAAATTAAAAACTTTTGATAATCTTAGTTATTTAATGTCTTATAAATTGACGCAACATCTTAATTGTATTGTATAGTACTTAAACCATGCATAATATTATTTTATTTTAGAATAATAACGCGATTTGTAAATGCAATATTTATTATATCTTATGCAATTTGTAGATGGAATATAAAACATAATAATTTTGTTTTGTATGTTTATATGAACGGATATATATTTATATGTACGTGTGTGTGTGTGTGCGTGCGTGCGTACGTGCGTACATGCATGCGTGTATAATAAAAATAAAAGTAGAACAAATTAGAGAATTAAAAAAATAATATTAATAATAAGAAATAATTAATTTTTTTTCTTTTTTTCTGCAAATAATAAACTGATTGTTAGAGTTTAGATAGTTGAATGAGTTCTCGCTTTAGTTCCTTTTTACCTTTTCATTTTTTTCGGCTGAATTTTTTAGTTATATTAACGGGGCTGGATGATAAGACCGTGTCTTTTGCCAGCTCCGGTCGAAACTTAAATGTTATATTTTTATGTTCACAGTGGACCAGTTAGACCGCCAAGTTTTATGTCGTGTCAATTGAATCAAACCGTTTTTATTCAAGAGTATTTTTAGTTTATATGTAGAAAAAAGGGTTTTTGAAATTAAAATAAAGTGCTAAGGGCCAAAAATGGGCCAAAACAGGGTGTTAAGATAGTTTCCACCTACCCATTTTTTTCAATTGGTTATGATTGAAAATATTATTCTGATTAGAAATCATATAAAAACATAGGTCTGAAAGTTACTAAAAAGTGTTTTTTTTTACATTAGAAGTTAAAAGTATTTAAATTAAAATATAAAAAACCAACTTCTTTTTAAAAATTCCTTTTTGCGCCTTTAAAATTTTAACAGAAATGAAGTAACTATTTACGGTGTCTGAAAAAACTGGTTTTTATTATCATCAATTCTTGAAAAATGTTTGAATAATAATTATATAGAAGAATTTTAGAAGCTGATAATTTTTAAATGATGAAAATAACACTAAATTATAAAAATATAAAATAAATGATAATTTTTATTTATAAACAAATGTTAACTAAAAATTACAAATTAGACAACATTAAAAGTATAATTCTTTCGCATAGCAAATAAAATCCAGGGTGCGCGATTATATAAAGAAATTTATATAATCGCAAAAAAGATAGCTTAAAAAGGGTTTTATATGTGGATATTGTGCTTTTATATTACTTTTCATAAATATATATATATATATATATATATATATATATATATATATATATATATATATATATATATAGTTTTTTTTTTAAATGTTTTTCTGTGAACGTAATTCTTCATTCGACGTAATTTTTTTAAGGATTAAAGTTAGCCATGTGACTTAAGCTTTTATTATCATTGCTTTAGTTATAAATAACTAGAAAACTGTGTTTTTTACGCGGTAAACATTGAACAATTGTTTCAAAGTTAAAATTTTTTTTAAATGACCGTAGAACCTTAAAACATAGTTTTTTGTTATGAATCTTCAAATTTATATAGCTTAGTACTAAAATATCATTAAAAAAAAAAAACTTGAAATTTTTAAAAAGTGGACATCTACACACACACACACACACACACACACACACACACACACACACACACACACACACACACACACACACACACACACACACACACACACACACACACACACACACACACACACACACACACTCACACGCACGCACGCGCACACACACGCACTCTCACACACACACACACATATATATAAATATATATATATATATATATATATATATATATATATGATTTTAGCATATGACCTGCTTATAAGCTTTATCTCACACCAGCAATCACACCTATTGGCTCAGTGTAGGAATAGCCTAAAAAACTCATAAAAACTAATCCAAAGTACCGACCATTATTCACTAATATTTTTGGGTATTAAAGTACTACTCAAGTGCTGAGTTAACGGTGATTTGAACCCGTATAGCACAGCAGTCCGGTTTCTAACAACTCGTTTGACGCTCTAACCAATTAAATTATCCAGCCACTAAGTTTTTAAGGTTGAGTTGGGCGCGTCCAACTTAACTTTGATCTGAACATCTCGAAAATAGCAAGCTTTATAGCCTGCGTTTTATTTTGCGCTTAACGGTATTGAAAAGTAACTTCAAATGTCATTATATGGGGTAATTATATAATGGAAGATTATATTAATTAATATTAATAGTGAAGGAACATTTAGTACAGACAAAACAACAACAATTATTTAACCCTATTTACCCCAAGTTGTGGATTTAAAAATTAAGTTTCGTTAAGAAAACACAAAACTCAGGCTATAAAGCCTGGCATGTTGTTGACAAATTCAGGTGAAAACAAGACTAAAATTAAATTGGCCGTGCTCAACTCAACTTTTTTTAAAATAATATAACTAATTTGAAAAACCTTAACAAATAAAAACCTTATCTAACTCTTCAACGTTGAGATCTTTTTTTGCAATGACTGCATAAGATTTTATTTGCAATGACTGTACAAGATTTTATTTGCAATGACTGTACAAGATTTTATTTGCAATGACTGCACAAGATTTTACATAAAGAGAGAGCTAAAAGAAAATTACTAGAAACTATTACTAGAAATTATTAATATTGAAAATATTAATAATTTCTACCTGCTACTTGATATTTTAAAACGATAACATGCTACTGTTATCATTTTAAAATATTTTTGTACAATTAATAAAACTTTAGCTTTAAAGCGTTGGTTATTTATAATAGTTTTTAATCCAAAAAACGATAACTGATAATGAATCAGGATGATAATTTAAATAAAGATAAATATGTGCGATTGCTAAAAATATAGGTTCATATTTTGAGCAATCATACAGATAATTGAAAAGTTACACGGGATAAAGCGGCAGAGTCACATTTAAAAAGTTTTGAGAAAGTATATATTAATCATTTGTAAAAGTCTTTGTATAAAGTTAGGAAAAAAAATTTTCTAATAAAAGTTTAAATATTTTATTAAAAATGTAAAATTCAGATAAATTAATCAAGGAATAATTTTTTCTAATTTACTTTTATGCTTTATATGAAAACTTATATAAATGATTAATATATACTTCCCAAACCGTTTTAAATGTGACTCTACCGTTTTTTCCCGTGTACTCTTCAATCGTTTAATAGGAATGAACATGGTTTCTCTTATATTTTTTTCATTCATCTTTTATTCTTTTCATTTTGTTTTTATATTATCATTATCTTCTATATATTCTTATTATACCTTATATTTTACTTATGTCTTGCATTCATTCTCATTTATTATCGTTTATCCTTTTTAATTTATTATATATACTTTTATATTCTTCTCAATTATCTAGTATTTTTCTCAATTATATTTTTCTCATCTAAGTTCTTCTCATTTATCTTGTATACATCTTATATTCTTTTTTATTTATCATATATTTGTCAGTAACTAAATACTTGCGTGTTTTTTTCACGTAAAATAAAAGCATAGCCACGCTTATTATTATTATTATAATATTATTTGCTTTGTGCCAAACTTGTCACAGTGAGACAGAATCCCATATTTTAGGAAAAAGGCCATAACTTTTTTTCCTTTCATCCATAGGCCTCAAAATTTGGTATATAAACTAATTGGATGATTATAATTTAAATGAATATGATTTTTTGTGGTTGCTATGGCAACCCTAGTCGCATAGCAACACATAATTATGCTTAGTTCCAAAGGGTTACTTTTAGCCATATGTTTCTAAACTTAGTATGCAAATTAATTTGATGATTCTAATATGATTGAGCATAACTATTTGTTTTAATTTACACTCACACTTTCATATAGGTACTCACATTTCCAAAATTATAAAGATACAAAGTCATATTTATAAACTAATATCTTTTGTGAATGACCTCAATAAGCCAATAACTCCAGCTGGTAAATTTTTTGTTTTTGTGTGACTTCCTGAAGTCTTTCTCAGAGATGCAATAAATGGATCAGATGTACACATTAGTCGATTTAACAAATCTTGGTTAGTTTTCGCACGAGATGATTTTCTTGCACGATGGTTTTGAAAGTTTTTTATCGCGTGCTTCTTGAGTTTCTTCAAAAAACATACCAAAGGGTAATGCTAAAGTTTTAATAATTTCAGAATCATGGATTAAATTTTTGTGAAGAGATTGTGGCATATAGTACCAAGGATAACGATGAACATAAAGTTGGGCTGTTTTTAAACAGAAAGCCTCAAATATATCAGTGTCAATGTTTAAACCACATGAAATTGTTGCCAATATAATATTAATATAATATTAATGTCATTATAAAATTTAGAATCAATTCAACATCACTATTTAAGATTTCTGCAAACTTTTCCGCATTATGAAATGCTCTTCGCGCCGCATTTCTACCATTTGATGATCCACTACCACTAGATTTCAGAACATCAACTATCAAGCCCATTTCATCTTTAAATCTATTTTGAATTTGTTGTTTCAGAGCCTTTACTTTAGATTTATCTTCTACTGTTCTCCCTGCCACTTTTTTAAAGTCATTTTATATGTAATAAACATTCAAAAAAATGTATCCAAGCATGTAAGGATGATAAACCAAATGAATAACTGTCTGTCATACCCTTTTTCAAAACCATTTTTTCAATATCATTCATTGCTTTGGGACTTGCCACACATTTACCACAGCATTGACTAGAATTTGTAACATCTGAAAGAGCAGTGTGAACTTTTCCATCAATCATAGAAATTTGTATTATATGATGTATTTTGATTTTTTTATTATTTATATCAACTTCAGTATCTTACACGTTAATGAGACTTCTGTATCTTACAAGCCTAATGAGAACTTCTTCTGATTTAGAAACTGCATCCGTTTCTTTTTCATATTTAAAATGCAGAGGTCTACAGTACATTGTTGATGATGGTTGTGGATTCGTCAAGCTGGGTACCGTTTTCCATTTGAAAATCCACACAAGTCCAATGACTCTAAGTAAGTAATAAAAAGTACCTGCTCATTGTTTAAATTTCTTGTTACCGTTTCTTGCAATATTTGTTTTTATATGGACTGTCCTGTAGCACCATCAAAGCCTATTTTGTATCTCAGAGAAAGTCTATTTGGAGTGCCTTTAGTGCTAAGGACATCATACTGTGCCTTGCATATTCTATTTGCTGTATGATCCACTAAAGCTTGCAGTTTTATTTATTAGAAAAATCTGAGACAGATATACCTAAAGGGTAGCATAACAGCTTTGCATTCCGAACATCAGTGTATGGAGGATATATATCAACTCACTTTTTGACTGTTTGATTTCGAATAATTTGGTAGGAAGCTTTTGTCAATCTAGAATCTAAAAGAAGATAAAGAGCTTCATCGTTAGACATTCTAAAATCTTTTTTTGAGGGTTTTTCATTTGGACTTTCTTTTCTTCGCTTAATTTCTGAAACAAGTAATAACGCAGAAGCAGAATACATTTCAGTTAAGTGACTAACTTTATATTTTTTGGTTTTAGAAGAGTAGTCATCAAAGTTTGTCTTAATTGGTCTTCCAATAGGTATTGGTGGTGCATTTAAATCTTCAGAAACATGGCTTTGCAGCCATTTTTTATTCTTTTCTTCAAATCGAGCCATGCTGCTATATGACTTGCGCTACTTATCTCGTAGATGCGTTATCATAGTTCCTAATTGCTGCTTGTTGCCATCCAAATTCATAGCATCAATAAGTTTGTCCATATTACCAGAGTCAGATAGTTGTAATGAAATAAGTTTAATAAAATCGCTTTTTATTACATTTATTTTATTACAGTTTCCTTTCTTTATGTATCTTTTAAAAACCATGTTCATATAAATATCAAGTAAAGTAATGAATTAAAATAATGTGTTTGGTTTCAAGATTCAAGCTAAAATTAAAGATTCTAAAACTTTAACTAAAATTATTTATTAGGCGTTTAGTCAAACATAATGCACGCTTTAAAGTCATTTAAAAAAAAAAATGAAATAAAAAACTAAAACATGTGTTCCGTTCATGTGAATTGTAGTTACTCATTAAAGACCCAAATTTTGTTCGTCATGTTTGATCATAAGAGGAACCAATCCAGCTGACCACGTTGGGTTAACATCGGAACAACATCTGCCTAACACTTCCAGCAATGTTGAAAGTGTTGTGCCGACGCTCAGGGACTCAAAACACCAATAAATGGCTAAAAATCGCTCACAATATTTTTATAAATAAAGTGTCTTTTTCTAAATAAAATTAAATTACAATGATTTTTTATTTAAATTATAAAAATACCTTTGCAAGTTGGGTTATAATCAAAATATGCACTGTAGAGTTTAGATAAACAAATAAGAAGTTATAAACTTAAGTACTCTCAAGACTTGATCACACGGCAAAAATATTGAGGTTAAACACTATGATAAATCAGATGCGCTACCATTTAGTAAGATCAAATCCAAAAGTATCAAAGATATTATTTAGAAAACATAACAATTGAGGCATATAATTACCAGATAAATTGATTAAAATGATGGTAATATAAACAATGAAATAAGTTTAATAAAATCGCTTTTTATTACATTTATTTTATTACAGTTTCCTTTCTTTATGTATCTTTTAAAAACCATTTTCATATAAATATCAAGTAAATTAATGAATTAAAATAATGTGTTTGGTTTCAAGATTCAAGCTAAAATTAAAGATTCTAAAACTTTAATTAAAATTATTTTTAAGGCGTTTAGTCAAACATAATGCACGCTTTTTAGTCAAACATAATGCACGCTCAAAATTTTTTTTTCTCAACAATTTTAAAATCTTTGACCAAAAAAGTTATTATTTCTACATATGGCATGTTTTTTACGATGTCCTACAAATTTTATTTAGTTTTTGCCGTTTTTTGAATATTCTGAGTCACTGTGCGACGTTGTTTTCTGCACTTTTTATGACATGAATTTTTTTGACTTAAGTTTCGCATGCTACCATAAAATAGTTAACAAAACCAACTGCTTTAACTACTTATTAGAAGTTAAACGAATCCGCGGAAGGGAAAAAAAAAACTCTCTCCTTAGTAACTACATTATTTACTTCCTACTAATAAATCCTGAATTAATACCAGTTTGATAATTAAACAAATATGTATACACATAATAACAAATTTAAACTAGATTATTGAAAAAATCTAATATTTAATGGCTTCGTCAATAACTAGTAAGCATACAAAAGTTTATACGTAATTTAAATGCTTTTAAACACACAAACTTTAAAAATCTTTTAAAAACACAAACTTTAAAAAGTAAATGACTTTAAAACGAATTTATCCATCATACAGTTTTCGATATTCCACGTTCCATTTATTTCAAAACCATTTTCATGTTCAACAATAATTCCTGTGTACTCTACATAATGCTGACCAATATATTGTTTTTTAAAAGACACTTTTCCTTTATTGTTGTATTTACCAGCCATCGTAAAATTTCCAACTACGTCACTTCCTTGCCCAGATACATTGCCTTTACTAAGCCTAAAAAATTCAAACGACATACTGTAGGATTCATTATCCTGATAGTAGTAACCGTTTACTGTCCCACCTTCAAATATTGTTTTCACTTCAAGCTCTTGCATTAATTCAACGGAATCTATGCTTTTTTTTATTGCTATTTCATCAATACTTTTTACTAAAGTTTCAACATTCATTTCAAACTGTTCTGTATTTTTTAAATCAATTTTGTTTAAAGACGAAATAATTTGACCAAGCCAAGATTCCTTAAAATAACTAAAATCTTCAAGTAAAATAGGAAGTATTGGCTTATTCAATTGCGTGGCGTAGGTCAACTCCTTTTGACAATTGACGCTTTTACTGTATGCTGTAGTGTTAAAACTCAGAATTAGTGCAGAATTTTCAACCCCGTTTGCCATAGCTGCATTTATGTTTCCTTTCATATCACCTGCAATATCAAACCAAACAGGAATATTTCTTTCTTTTAGAATGTTGGCAACACGTTTTACTAGTTCTTGATTGTTCCACTGATAACTCAACATAACATG
>NC_088923.1:22337500-22447500 GCF_038396675.1 Hydra vulgaris
ACTACTTTTTGGTTTCCCCCATCACGTTTACGAACTGGTTTTAAAATGTGTTTTTGAAACAAAGTTCTACCAAGTCACAAGTAGCCATGATATTCCAATGTTCAAAAAGTTTAGAGACAATTGGAAAACTATTAATCTGGCTGCTATTGAAACATACACTGATGTCGTCAACAACATTTTAATAATACAACAATTGAAGAATTGCCGACATTTTATAATCGAAACAAAATTGCGATCTTCTGCATTGACGAAAGACAAGTATTTGTAAGAAGGAGCAGTAAGTGTTGATAGTTTATGTAAAGGATAGATGGTATAATTTTCATTCAAGCTGAGCAGAGAAGCTGCCTTCGAATTTCAAATACTGTCGCTCTACCATCTCTAATAATAACTTAAGCAAAACATAAAAGTATAAGAAAAATTGACTTTTTACACTTTCTAGCTTTATTAACCACAATAGCAATATACTTTAAAAATGCACACATTTTTCCTGAAAATTCAAAACTTATATAGGTTTAAAAGTTTAATAACGAATTATCTAAAAATGAAAAAATGTGACCCTACCGTTTCTTCCCGTGGAGCCTTCATTTGTTAAAGAATGCTATGCAAATCACGTTGCTAAAAGCAGCGCCGACAACACGGGTTTCAAAGTGGGGAGAGGGGATAGGAGGTAAGGGGGGGGGGGGCACAATCTTCAATACTTAAAAATAGTCTTCTTTATTTTCTTAAGAAAAAAAAAAAAAGGTTCTTTAGAAAATAAGTGCCACCCCCCTAAGTATCGTTGGCCCTGAAAAGGGCGCTTAATAAAAATCGGGCAACAATAACGTAGCAAAGGAAGAGTTAAATTTTCACAGATTAATCTTATGTCTTTCAAATAAGTTATTGAAGCAACACAAACCAATCCAAAATATACTGGCATCTGAATAAATGCCATTTATATATTTCTCTTTATATTGATTTTCCTATAATCCGTCACAACGCCATTTTTAATTTAATGCTAATGAATTTCTTTCTTTTTCTTTTAAACTTTGCACCACCTTTTTTTAAAAACATACTCAATTAGGTAATCACATGGTCTAATAAATCTTGAGAATTGATTGCGATACAAGTTTCAGATATATCTTTAATTAAATGGCAATTGTTTTTAATCAAATCGCAGTTGTTTCAGGAAATTGTAAAAAAGATATAGCCATTCACAAGAATTTCTAATAACTATTCATTTAACGCTCATAAATTTGTTTTGCTTTCCTGTAAAACGTTAGTGCATACTCCTCTATACATTTTTGTCCATTTTTGGAAATTGATACTTTCCTTTAAAATTTTTAAAACGGTTTTCTTTCCATTTACACTTAATTGAACAGCAAAAATTAATGCTTTTTAATCTACTACTAAGGAAATAAACATAAGACATAAGTGTTCCTACTTATATCTGATGCTTATCTCCTTAGTATCTTCCTACTCATGTATTATGTTTATCTCCTGTTGTCTGAATCTTGAAAGATTTTTTATATCAATTTTTGCTATTACATTAATTGCCCCCCCCCTCCCCGACCCCTTCCTCCTGTTTATCATGTCTTCGTTGTCAAAGTTTGAAAATAGTTTAGAAACAGTTGATCGCAATTTAAAAGAAATAGCGATAAAGTATACTTTGCTTATTTTTTATATTTGTCTTAATAAATTAACTTTTAGCTAATACTAATGATTAATGAATTTAATTTTTTATTTATGTTGGATGCATTAGATAAAAAATTGTTTTTTGATTTCTCAATATCGGTTCATCATATTAAGACATATACCAGAAAAAACCTGCGCGGACATTTTAAAGAATATTTATTTTACTATTGTATTTCGATATTGAATATTATATATACTTTGAAAGTACATATATTAATATTCTTAAAATTCACTTAAGAAAGATTGTGAAGTTTTGTACGTGAGAACGCACGCACTTTTGCGTTTTACACTCGACCTCAGCTTTTGCACAGTCTTCGGCTGGACTTTCTTGGTAACTCTAATCCATTTATTTTTGAAGTCTTTAAAGTTTTTGGCTTCTTTTACATTGAACCTTAGTTGTCTTTTGACAAGAGCCCAATATCTTTCGATAGGACTTAGTTTGGGACAATTTGGTGGATTGCAGTATTTTTCAGCAAAATCTATTTTAAGTTCTCTATGCCAGTTTAAAGTTGTCCCAGAGTAATGACATGATGCTAAATTGGACCAAAATATCAGGTTACCCGTGTGTGTTCTTAAAAACGGCAAAAGACGTTTCTTGAGGCATTCTTTTATGTTTATTTTGGTGTTTATTGTTCCCGTAGTCACAAAACATGACTTTCACCACATTCACAAATTGCTTGTCAAATTAAGAATTTTTTAACATATTTTTGCATTCCAATGCATTTATATTTGGAATTCAGTTTCTTGCGATTAATTGCTGAATGATATTGGTGTCCTGGAAGAGATGGGAAATATGCAGCACTATAAGTTTCATTGTCAATAATCAAACAAGATTTTTAAACACATAATTTTTTACAGAGCAGCTTTAAACAACGAATTGCGACATTTTCTTGCTTTTCTTTACGACAAGGAACTTTTTTCTTTTTATAAGATTTATAGCCAGAATATCTCTTCACTCTTTGTGTAGTGGAAGCACTTGTCTTAAATTTATTCGCTAAGTTGGAACAGAAATCTCCGGTTTTCTGTATAAGGCATCTTTCACTTTTTTACCAAGATCTTGTCTAACAAAACATTTTTTCTTCTACTTCCTGATTTCCTTTCGATTGTACCATTGTCCTTAAATCGTTTCACAACGCTCTGCACTGTTCTCTAAACAATCTGCAACTCTTTAGAATTTGTTTTGTGTGATACACCAGGATTTTCAACAAGAAAATGCAATCTTGATTTGATGATATTTGAATTAAAACTAATTGTTTTGATAACAAAGTTGTTTAGATTATGAATAACACTAATACAATGTCATTTTAAAACAATCAGCTATTCAAAATGATGCACGGTTTACGTGAACACCACATCAGAACACACGCAGGTTTTTTCTGGTACATGTCTTATGATGATCCTAAGATAAACTCCGTTTAAAATAAAACAAACCTAAGCATAAAGTTTAAACTTGAACTAAAAACCACTGTATTTCATCATTATAGATATTATATATTATTATAATTAAGGGGAAAGCATTGTACCTTTTATAGTATATGTATAGATTTACCTAAAGACAAACTTGAATGTTGTGAAGCTTGAATCTGTGTGGAAAGACAAAACTAGTCTTTTTTTAAATCTTTACCTGGCCGCAAGAAGTTAATATAGTTTTCTGAGTTTTCTGGAAGCTGAACAATAAAAGATAAACCTTTGATTTATAAGTAAATTTTTGATGTTACGTGTTTTCTTTTGTTTCTTTGATCTGTTATAGAAATAATATCACTTTAATAAACATTACAACTTACCTTTTCCATTCGTATAGTTGATTATTCTGTTCAACTAATCTTAAAATATTTTAACAGTGTATTGTACTTTTGCACGTACAAAGAAGTTTTATTTTAAGAAATGAAACACTCTATGAAATAGATTGTGAAGATATATAATATAAATTACTATTGTCTTTTTCTTCGAGAACATTCAAATTTCTAGATCAAGTGATGAAGCTTCCCGTCGATTTCAATGGGTATGACATGCCTATTGACTTATCTTATAGTTGAAAAAACCTATTTTAAAATTGTTATTCTGATTTTTTTACTTTAGTAAAGACTTTATTCACTAACGTTTCTATTTATTTTACTTAGTTCCTAACATTTTTATTTCTTTTTCATTTAGTCCCAAGGTACAACACCCATACCAAGGTAAAACCCTGGACGCATCATAAAATAGTTAATTACTATTAGTGTAGCTTGTAAGGAAAAATATTTAAACCGCAAAAAATAACTAAATTAAAGAAATAATAAATAAATCTAGTGAGCATACCGACGTTGGAACAACGTTTAACAACATCGTTATTTTGGTTGTATTACCTTACCGTTGTTACGTAGAACCCAAGTGGTCCGTAGTTCGATGCTGTCTCTAGCCCAATAGGCAACATTGGAATGCGAGGTATTAAGAATGAGGCGTGAAATCTCTAGTTAAATGCTTTGCGATAAGACCGCATAGTTATTAAGGTGCTCCTACTATAGGAGAACCTCAATAACCAAAAATAATAATAATAAAGATAAAACTTGCAACATTATGTAAGCATATAATGAAAACAATTTTTCAACAAGAAGTTTATAACAAAATATTGATTTTTGTTTTAAAATAACCAGACTTGTAATGATATTTTAGGAAGAACTTTTTGGTAACTTCAATACAACATTTTTAGTAGATTCCCGCAACATGACTTTTAATTTAGATTTAATTTTAAGTGTTATATTTGTCTTTTGTTTTGTTTTGTAATGTTTTTTTAATATTATTTTTTCATTTCAAGAGCTGTTTTTCAAGAAATAAGAGTATGCAATTTTGTTTGCCTTTTAAACGACGATAGTCCATTTAAATCTTGTAAACCTTGTTTTTTTAAGCTTTTCCGCGACTTATGGTCTTGTGACATAATTGAAAACTCTGAATACCAGCGACTTATGGTCTTGTGAAATAAGTGAAAACTCTGAATACCAGCTAACCCTGACCACCCTAACCACCCTGACCACCCTAACTAGCTTTTAGTTTAGTTATGGAGACTATTTAAATGCAAGTTATAATTTTGCGAAAGTGTTTTCGAAAATATATCTAAAAATGAGTTTAGTAGCAGTTTATTTCTAAATTTTAACATAAAAATTTGAATCTGAAGTTTAGTTTTTCCAAATTTAAAACTCTCATATTTTTTATTACGTAATTATTATCTAGGATTATATATTTATTACAGTATTATCATTCTACTCTGGTAATGAATTGCTTTACACGTATGATTTTGCAAACTTTTTAACCCTTTAAGACAAAACGCCATAACAATAAGAGGGGCCTTTTTATGAGTTAAGCAGCACCGTCATTATAATACGCAATGAGATAAGGCGTTACTTTTATTGTTTGTAACACCTTAAAACTAGTCGTACACCCTTCAAACCTCGATTTTACAATTCTCGAATGTTGTATGAAACTAATAAACGCAACTAAAACGCAAGATAAAAATATGGATTTTAAACAAAGTTTGATTTCTGTCCAATGTGTTGTAAATTTTGTTTTGGAAGAAGACTCTAATCTTTCTTTGTTAAAAGAATCCTTATCTGACAGTGAAATAGAGTTTTTAATTGAATCAGAGATAGGTGAGGAAATATGTTTGAGTGATAACAGTGCAGTTGTAGATGATATTCTTGAGAATATTTTATCAATTGAGCAAGATATCAAGAATATTTCAAAAGCTCCAGCACAAAAAAAGAAAAAAGGTAGTTTTTATGAGGATTTAAAGGATAAAACCTCCTAAAGAAGGAATGAGACGATTTAATTTTATTTCTGAAGAAAAAATTAACGAAGATGAAAAAACTCAAACCCTCTTGAACTATTTGAACATATTATTACAAATGAACTTTGTGGGTACATTGCTGATCAAACTAACATATACTTTAACCAAATGACATAAAATATTTCAAAGAAGCTATTTAAGCTGATTAATAGTGGAGCTATATTTGCATCTCCTGATACACGCCTTCATTTAGCAGTGATTGTTTACTGTGGTATTATTCAAAAGCCCAAATTGCGTATATACTATTCTAAATGCAAACTGTTTAAAACACGAGGCTTCAAAAGTATTCTATCACATAATAAATTAATTTTACTAGAGAGATTTCCCACTTTGTAGAAATATCCAGTTTTGCAGACAAGAGTTATACAAAAAATGTAAAAATTAAATTCATTCAGCAGTACATTGTTAATCTCTGGAAAGTTATGTTATAACCAGGACATGATATATCCATAGATGAATCAATACTGTTGCGGAAGGGGCAGCTTAGCTTTAATCTATCAATGCGATCAAAATGTGTATGATTTGGGATAGAAACCTTTTAATTGGCATGTGGTAAAACAGTATATGCCTGAAATCAATATTATCTACCTTGTTGCTGGCACAGCAATTTCTCATCAATACAAATATCTGGAGGGCAATTCTATTTTTACCATTTAAAACTGGTATAGATGTGGAAAATTCTGTAACAAAAACTAAGAATAATGATGTAGCTATTTTTTAATTAAAATGGTTAATTGAATAGGGCAAGGTATTTTAAATGTTTTTGTTATAAAAAACAAAAATTTCAGGTTTAACTAATTATGTTTATAGCGGGCTGTACAGAACAGTAAAACAACAAACTTCTATACAAATGATGTAAACAAACCACCATAATACTAGTAATTTTTTAAAAAAAAATAGAAAAAAGTTAAACTTTGTTATATATTGCCAACAAATTTCGTTGCTGTCAATATTCATATATATGTATATATATATATATATATATATATATATATATATATATATATATATATATATATATATATATATATATATATATGTATATATATATATATATATATATATATATATATATATATATATATTTATGTATGAATATGTATAACTCTTGTCAGCAAAATATTTATAATTTATAAAAGTGATATTATAATTATATTATATACTTTTTTTATTATAGTTAACAATTTTATTTTTAATTATAATATTAAAAATAATAATCTATAATTTCTACAATTTGTATTAAGTGCATTGATCTAATTGTAACTAAATATAAAATAAAGTATTTTATTTTAAAATATGTAACTGAATCTTGTTTTCAAATAGATAATAAATAAAATGGGAAAAGTTGCTAAGTCCCTTAAAAGTAGAACTCGCTGCACATGTTCTTGGTTTGCAGGACTACCAAATTATCTTCCTGTTACCGACCTCCCCACATTTAAACAAGTTATAACACTGCCAAAAAAATAATTGATCAATAAATTGTTTCTCAAATAAGCATTAAACTTGTTGAGCTATGGAAAAGTGAACTCTAAACTCCCCTTGATCCACGAGAGAAGTATACGGAAAAAACTTGAGTTACTTTTTAAAAAAGTTTTGTGTGCTTAACATAAAAAAATAAAAAGGAACAAATCCAGCATTGTTTATTTGGAGAAGAATTTTGGTTCATTGTTTGATTTGTCTGCTTATAATTGTGAACTACCTCTTGCTAATTGTGATGACACGTATAATAAGAACTTCTTCATCGAGTTTTAAATTTAAATAATATTTTTATTAACTTACTTTGAGTTTTTCGCATATTTATTCTAAAATGTTAATAATATTTAACAACTTAATTTAATCATTTCTGCAGTCTGGTTAGATGTGACATCAAAGATCGTTTAAAAAAGCATATATTATGCAACTGTGATGAAGAAAAAAGGTATTTAGCAACTAAATTTTAAGACTATAAAAATCGATTTTTTAAGGAAATTTATTACAACAAAAAATATTTTATTAGGAGTGTTTACTCTTTTTTTTATTTAGGTACCAGTAAATGAAAGGGAGTACCTAATAGACCAAAGAGCTAAAAAGGGTGGAAGGGTCATTTCAGATTGGCAAAATTGATAAAAAAAAAACTAATCAAATTAAAGAATAAACAAGTAATTGGAACATTGTATAAACGAAAGTCTTGTGTGGAGAGTATTGAAGAATCGAATTTAGTGGTAAATAGGCATATGTATATTTTTTATTAGTGATTCGTAAGTACAATTAAATATTTAGAAAGAAGTGTCTTAAATTGGTACTTATTTTGGTTTAACCAGTGCTATTGGGCTAGCACAACTGATATCTGATATATATATATAACTGCAAGTATATTGTTTAATTCAAGTATATTTAGTTTTTGTTTAGTGTGATGATTCTTGTTCTGATGATAATGATTGTGATGACGGTAAAAGAAACAATGATCCATATTTTTATGAAGAGATGTCTACTTTATATAACTACAAACACTTGCCTAAGTTTGCAAAAGCAACAATACGCTATGGAATAAGTAACAATGCCGCTGCTCATTTAGGTACAGGATTACTCATTGACTATGGCATAGTAACAGCTGCTGAAAGAACTAATATCATTGCAGAAAAGAAAGTTTTTATTGAGAAGTTTAGAATAGGAGAACAACTTGACATTGACCATAGTAAAGAGGTTTTTAAATTAAAAGTTATCGGAGTTGATGATAAAAATGATAAAGAAATGCTTATTCATGCAATTGCTTACAATTCAGAAAGTGAGCCAATAAAATACCTGGAATTAAAAAAGAAACACATCTCACATTTACTGCAGAAAGTGGAACAAAAACAAGAAAATATTTAACACACAAAATTATTACAAGTGGAACTGGAGTTTCCAAAGCAAATATAACTAAAGAATTTTTAAATGAGTTTAACAGCACTGAAACTCTTGAAGCTGTGGTTCTTGACAATACAAGTTCAAATACTGGTACAGACAATGGTCTCATTGTTAAGCTAGAAAAATTTATAAATAGAAATTTAGTTGGATGTCAACTACACCAAAATGAATTGCCATTAAGACAAGTAATTATTCTACTTGATGGAAACACAAATAATCCAAAGAAATATAAAGGTCCAGTTTGTTCATCAGTTTCAAAAAATTCCATACATGAACTCCCTATAATAGTTTTTACTACAATAATGTCCGAAATTCAGTCGTTTGTGGATGAACGTGTTGTTTCTGATTTAAGTAATGATCAAAGAAAATTGTATGAATACACCATTGATATATCTACAGGTAAAATTTAAGAAAAATATGCAATGACAAAACCTGGACCTGTGAATCAAGCAAGGTGGTTGACGCTTGCCTTACGGATTATGTATAAATATACTAGAGAAACGAATCCATCGGCAGAGTTGGTTATGATAATGAAATATAAAGTCCAAGTATATTCTCCAATTTGGTCTGCTATAAAACGATTAAGTCATTATAAAGATTCAGCAAAAATTCTGCTTAAAATGATTGAGTTGACTAAATTGCAAGATAAAAAGATACAAAAAGTTGTATTTAAAAACTCAGCTAGAAATTCATTTTGCTGTTTACAGGAGAATTTTTTCTATTGCATGATAATGGATGACGAGAAAGTAAATCGCGGCAAAGCCATAGATCGAACAATCATTATTAGGAAGCTAAATGAGGAAAATAAAGAATTTTTTCCTAAGCTTAAACCCAAAACAATAATGAAAATTGATTTTGATTGTAACTGCTGAATTGCTCTTGTTCAAATATGCCAAATTAAAGTGGAACCTCCTACTACAATTTATTTTTCATCTGTTGAACTGATAAACGCGAAAGAATCTGGAGAGGTTTTACCGCTAACATTTCTTCCAAACAACTCTCAGTCAGTTGAACGTGCAGTTAAGTCATTAACCGAAGCATCAAAACTGGTTTATGGTCTCAAAAAAAGGCACAACTTTATTCGTACTAAACATCAGAGTATGAAAGAAAATCATAGAAATGTTACCAAAAGCAATTATTTTGTTCTAAACATTTAAAAAAAAAACTGTTTACTGTATCTCTTTCAATATTTATTGTAATAAGAACAATTTATTTATTTGAACTTCATTTATATAAATTTATAAAATTAAATCTATATTAATTTTCCAAGGGTTAAAAAATAAAATCATTTTTAAGACTCGCTTTCTTGTTTCCGGGGTGGTCAAGGCATTATTTAGGAAAGATGACACGAATCTTAAATAGACTTTTTATAAAAAACTTCCCTAAAGTAAAACATTTTTTTTATATATTGATTATAGCAGTGGGTAGGATTCCCCACGCAACTTCACTAACTCCTAACTGGAAGCGGGGGCAGCCTAAACTCGCTGTTCTTTTATTAATTTTTTTAGTAATGCCTATAAAGAGAAAGTTTCTTCAGATATTTATGAGTGAGGGTATCTGAGGCATAGAAAGCCATCGCGTCGCCTAAGAAAAACCCTGATCGGCGCCCCTATTATTTTAAATTCTTCTATATCAGTGAAGGACCTTATTTTTCTACGTAACGTTTCTTTGGCAACCCTTGGACATCTGCTACCCGGGACAAACTGTCATGCTACCAGTCGTGCCAATGGTAATGATCATTATTTTTTTTTTCAACTTCTGTTTTGCTTTTATTATATTATTGTCTTAGATGCTTAAAAGTGTTAATTTATGACTAGCATGTTAAGCGCCCCTATCACCTTAATATTACATGGGTAGTTGGCCGTAAAATATTTACAATAATGTTCTTTGTCACTAGTGATAGCAAGCAACATTAATATAAGCCTTAAACATTAGATTTAAACCAGTTTTTGTTACATGCTTTATTCAACAAAAGTTTATGTATTCGCACAAAAATACCCATTTTTATCCATTTTTAAATGTTTAAGCCCGAATCAGTTTCATATTTTTTTAATTTTTTTTTAATGTGCTTAGTATTATACAGTAAATCTTCCCATGCTAATTTTTTGTTTTCGAAAAATTTTGTACAGTGGAATTGCCCTAATATCTAGCCACTGATGTAGTAATGTCATTTCATTTATTGTCATTTCATCTGAGGAACTTTAGTTGTTGGGTGGTGCATTTATATTGGAAATTTGTGATATTTTAGTTCAAAGAAAAACTGATGTTGTTGAAAATTACAAAGCAACAGAAAATATCTATCGAAAGATGATATTAATGCAAAATTGAAATTAAGCGAAAGATGTGTTACATATGAACACGGATATCAATTCATGATAATGCATTGGAAGGATAAATCGATGTTAACATTATGACCACCTGCATACCTGATACCACAAAAATAGTTATACGTAAAGGTGTAGGGAAAGAAGTACCAACTGTAATCCATATTTACAACAGCAACATGGGTGGTATCGATCTTAGTGATAAAATGACCAACTCCTACGCTTGTGAAAATAAAAGGGTGAAAAAAGTGGTAAAAGAAGTTTTATTTTCATCTCATTAATCTTTCCATATTTAATACACAAGTTATTCACAAAATTTTAGGAGTTAAACTTAAGCCTTTAGAATTCAGAATGGAAACTGTTGGTGCTTTATTTTATTTTTTTTAAGTTTATGACAATGTAGCCTCTAAACGGGGTGGGAGACAACGTTTTGATCGTAATCTAATGCGATTAATGCAACGCTATTTCCCATTGTATGTACCAGAAACAGAATCAAAAACTGCAACTCACAAATTTTTAATGATTTTTTTATAAATCATTTTTATATTAAAGTTCCATTAGTAAAAGGTTACGTTTCTCTCAAAATAACCCGCGCGTGTTGATGTAGGTCAAAAAAATGCCGCTTAAAGGGTTAATTGATCTGTTTATATTTTGTGAGTGTTATCCCATACTATACCTGCATATGAGAGATGAATATGCATTAGAAAAAAATAAAGTTTTTTTTTGTGATATCCTTGATTTTTAAACGCTTTACAGTTTTTAAAATCAGATCAATGACTAAAATAAAAATTTTTATTCGTTTTTGATGGTTTTGATTTTTTGCCAACCATCTGGAAAGAGTATTTTAAAAAAACATGTCTAAGTCAAAACAACCACTGTCAAAATAATAAAAATTGATTTTAATTATAAAAAAACTTTACAACAATACGGTTTTTAAAAATACAGGACAGCGAAACGCAATTAGTCAGGAAAATTTTTAATGTTTTAAATTTAGAACAGAGTTGATAATGCGCCCGGCGACAAAGTAACTTACTGCCGAAAGTCCGACTTTTTATTTAGGCGGAAGTTGCTTGCGGCGGCCTCCCGATCAATTTTTAGCGGCAAGATATTCTTTCTTCCACCTCAAGTGGCTTCTTTTCTGCCGAAAGGCCACCTTTTTAGGGAGGCAAAAGCTGTTGGCGGCAACCTTTTTGGACCATAACATTAAATTATTAATTTTAGACATTATAACATCAAATTAAACTAAATTTCCTAATTTTTTATGAATGCATTTTTTTTAAATTATTTTAAAAATAAAAAATTTTTAAAATTAACAATTTAAGTTGAATGCCACAAAAAAAAAAAAAAAAAAAAAAAAAAAAAATTTAGACCTGTAACAAAAATTTGAAAACCACCATTTGATTCAAATTAGTTAATATATATATCTTACAACATATATATCGCTAAATGAGCGGATCTTTCAAAAAAAAGCCGAAAATTGTCAAATTCATGTTAAAATAAAGCTTTAATAACTACACTTGCAACACGATATTTAAAGTTATAGTAATGCTTCGAAAGCAATGCTAAGTATAATAAGCATGATATTCTTTTTTTAACTTTGACATCATCTTTTTTAAACATAGTTTTTAAACAATGTGTATCTTTTTGATAAAACGCCAATAAACTTTTCAAGTCAAATTTTACATTAAGGAAATTAAAAACTCGGTTGAGACCGTATTTACCGTCATTAAAGTAATCACCCACTTAAAGCAAAAATCTTGTAACAAAAATATTTTTTGATCCTAATTGACATATATCTAAATATTTGCTATAAACTCTTCTTTTCAAAATGTATATAAGTATTTTTTACTTCTTTAAATTTCAGTGTAGTATAAGATTTTTACTCTGTTTTTTATTAATGATAAATTTTTATTACCCAGTAAAATATTTCATTTTATATTTTTATTCACCTTTTTTTTTTCTTTCATCACTTTTTTTTCACTATTTTTCACCTACTTTTTATTTAACAGTAAAAAACTTGTTTTAATTTTTACTTTCTTGAGATTCCCACGTAAAAATGTAATTTATAACCACGTTGTATTTTGTCAATACTATTGACTTAATAGCATTGAATAAATACTACCTGCTTTTTGTAAACAGGTAGAAACAAAGAGCAATCTTTTAAATGTTTAAAAGTATTGAATTAAAACTGTTTTTTTGTTAGGTGACTCCGAATGAAATGTTTGATATACCGTAAATATTTGGATACACCGTTAACAAACCGTGTCATATTCTCAACTAAATACAACTTTAAGTGCTTTAGATTTTAAAGTAATTTTAATTGATAATTAAGATTACATGGGATGTATATTATTATGCAACCTTTATCAATTACATTAATATGTCTATAATTTTAGATAATGTTATTGCTAACAAATAATAATGATGAATTTTTTAAAAAAGCAAGTTTTTTTCTGAGAATTTGTTTACAACAATTTAAGCTGCATATAGAGTATAATGCAAAACGAACGAGTTAAAGAATATTTTGAAATGACTGAAAATAAGAAATGGAAATGCATAGTGTGTATAGAAAAAAACTTAATTCTTGCCGGTATTGTTTCTTACCTCAAAAATCATTTGCATTCAAAGCACAAGGATATTGTCATAGAACTTGGAATTTTTAAAAGAAAAAGAGTTTAAAATAAAAATCATGATAACGTTGAGAATGTTGCTATTTTTGCTTCATGTAGAACGATTAAGTATGACTTTGATATTAACGATGCAGTATGAGATTTTATCAACTCAACTCTAATAAGAAGTTTGCCAATTACGGTTTCCAATGACATTAAGAAGAATGAAATAATTAGAAAAGCTTTTCAAGCTTTCGGTGTGACATGGAATCGTCAATACGAATAATTATTCTGGAAGTATTTGGTTTATAAAAGGCGGAAAGTTGTATGATCGAACTTTGGGAATGCTCACTCAGCACGGACGACAATGTAGGACGGTTTTAGCCGAACAGCTGATTACTATGCTTGCGATAGTAGGAAAAAGTGTAGTCAATATTTACTCAACTTTTCAGATCAAGGTAAGAACATGATCAAAGCTTCTGATAGTATCAAAGAAATGCAAAATCAAATGATTATTTGTAATGAACTTGTTGAGGAAGCACAAAAGTTTGATTTTGAAGATTTTGATTTGCTTGATTGAGTCAATCTCGAAAAAAAAGTTGTTGTTGAAAATTCCGAATATACAGTTGACGAAAGCGAAAGACAATCGAAAACTCTAGAACATGGGAAAAGGGTAAATGTGTTAAAAAACTATAACGGTACAATCTGCACCGAGATGTTTTGTGGAGCGCACGTTTGCCAATTAGCTGATGAAGACGTTACTGAAGTCGTTTGAACCCAATTTCTCTGAAATAAGAAAATTCATAAAAAATACACGAGCGCCTAACATGATGCAATTTCTGCTAATCTTAAAAGTGCAGTAATCAAAAAAATAGTTGTTTTTTATAAAATACATTATTAAAACATTATTATTTCTGTTTTAGATCACCATTTTTTTACCTTTATTTCTTCGAATTTTTAATTTTTATTGTTGTGCTATGTATGCATGCACTTTCTTTTTCAATAAAAATATCTTAAGACTACTTTTTAAATTAAAACCTTGTATATATACTAAAAAAAAGGTGCGTGCATATAGAATCTTTAGATGTCTATATATTTTTATTTTTATTTTTTTTAGGTGCCCCAAGAAGTCCTAACGGTCTTGTCACAGAACATCGCGGAAGTGCATTTAACCAGGAAGTTCACGCCTCCTTCCTTACCGTGACGCGAAAATATGTCCAGAGCTCGTTTCGAACCTGGATCTTAAAGCAAGCGTTCTAACCACTGCGCCACGGCCGCACTGGTACTAATATTAAAAAAACGGTGCGTGGATATAGAATGTCAGATTTTTCATAGGTAGCAGTATTTTAAACTAGAACTACCAACATTTTATGTAGACCCACATTACTCCACTACGTGGCGTAATGTGGGTCTATATAGACATCTCCAAATAAAGGCTTCCCATACCTATTGATAGTATTTTAAGTAGTAGTTTTTTGTTAAATTTGTTTAGTAGGATGTCAAATCATGATTTTAAGACATCTTTTGCCAGAAAGCCGATACCGAAACATTGTTTTTTTTAACTCAGTGTCAGAAATAGGTAAAAATAGGCTCAGATTACCCTAACCTATCCTAATGACTCGCAAAAATTTTATATAAAGAGAAAATATTAAATTCAATTTAAAATAAGAAATTTATTTTAAAATAAGTTTTATGGAAAATTTTTTACCTGGAAGTGATAGTTTAATATGACATTCTTATTAGGTAGTATAAAAAAAGAAAAAAAACGCGGCAGTAAAAATCATACTAATGCAATAGCCAGCCCAGTGGGCATGGTACGTTTTTAATAGCTTTAAAGCTAATAAAAACGTTCAAAAAACGTTTAAAAACGTTCAAAGAACGTTTAAAAACATACTGCGCCCGCTGGGAGAAAATGCTGTAGCGGACTAAATAAATTTATTTTTACGCTGTCTTTCCAAGAGACTTCTTAAAATCATCTAAAAATACTTTGATTAAATATTATAACTATTGTGCATATTTTATTTATTAATAACATTAATAATAATAGTTTTTATTTGTATTATAAATATATAAATTATCATTATGAATAATAAATATTAATATGTTATGGATATGTGTTTTTTGTACTAATCTTTTTCAAAAAACAAAAAATAAAATTATTTTTTGCGTCTTCACTTTAACATTACTATTTTTCCTATAACTAATGTTTATTTTTGTTTTGTTTTTATTTTTTCAAAGTTTCTTAGAATACATACACATACATACATCCACTATTATAGCGGTGGTCACAGTGTACTACACCTAGATTGACTGACGTAAATAGAGTGTTTAGTCTTTAGTAATCATCTTTAAACTAAAAGCATTTCAATCTTTATTTAAATAGGATTCAGTTTGTGGTTAATAAGTTAATCTAATTTATATTAAAAGTTACTAAGTTAAGTTATAGAGGATTTTTTGATGAAATAGCCTAAATAAATGGTTATAATTTATGTACAAATAAGCGCATACAAATATCAAAACATTATTCGAACGCGCAAATGTACAATGTAAATGTATGCAGACGTTTTATAGTTTTAAACGTACAACAAGAAACATCGCTGAAGCAATTAAAGTAATAAACTCAAATTAAATATTTTAAAACCTCATAAATTCAATTTTCAATTCTACCTTTTTAAACATTCAAACGTTTTAAAAGTAGTCAATTTATGAACTTTATTAGAGTCAGCTTTCAAATTTTTTTTTGTTGTTGTTGTTGCAATTTGGCAAAACTATTAGCTTAATACAGCGTGGTCGCAAATTTTTAATAAACATTCGCAGATTTTTTTTTAATAACTTTCACAATATTTAATTATTGAAAATAAATATTTAACGTTATGGCATGGCCTACTATATAACACGGCCGGATTTGTTGCCTTGAACGCAAAAAATTAGTGGGCCGAAGAAACACGAGTTTGAAGTTTACAATGAACCGATTTAACAATCTTAAATTAAACTTTTTTTAATTCAAGTAATACTTTATTTTGCAATGCCAAAAAAGTGTTGTGTTGTTGGTTGTAGAAGTAATTATAAGCGAAAGATTGAAGAATGTTCCAGTAACAGCAACCACGTAACATACAAAACTGTGTTTAGTTTTCCTGATAGCAATCAGTTAGATCTTCGAAATTGTTGGATTAAGTTTGTCAACCGAGCTGATTGGAGCCCCACAGAAAACTCAGTTATATGTATCGATCATTTTGAAGATAAATATTTGAAACGTATAACATTGAATTATTGCGAAAATCCTATACCAACAATTATTACCAACCAAAACATCCTATCAAAGCCATCTTTAATTCAATCAACCTCAGCTTTACGTAAGCCCCCTGCAGTTCGTATATATTCTCATCCTTTTCTCGATGAAACATACAATTTTAGAAAACATGATACAATTAAAAGCATTATAGATCTTAATGAAAGTTTTTGTCCAGCAGGATTTTCATTTAAACTTGTTGATAACCGTGTGTTATTTCTTCGAATTTATTTCGACGACGGGGATGTTACTCCTAACATTGAGAGTATTACTATTGATAAAGACTTACATGTAAAGCTACATATGAAAGGTATCCCAGTTCCATTGCCTAAATGGTTTAGAGAAGGCAGTGTTTGTAAATTGACCAGTGCCAGTATGCTTGTTAATTTTGTTTCTTATATGCATGAAGTTGCAAAGAACGTATCAAAAAGTGTATTATCAGATTTATATAAATTATCTCTTTATAAACCACAAGGACGTCCAATCTACACAAATGAAATCATTAGATTTTCTCTAATGCACAGATATACATCAAAACAGGCTATAACTTTGCTATTAGAAGAGTTTCCACTTCCTTCGTTGTCTTATTTAAAATCACTTTCAAAGGGTGGCATTGATCCATTATCAGGATTATTATTACTTTTGGAAAATGGTAGTATTAGTGCTGACTGTGTTGTTTTAATTGATGAGATGTATTTACAAAAAGGTGTCCAATATCATGGAGGAAGTTTAATTGGTGCTGATGATGATGGTAATTTCTATTCTGGTATAGTTGTGTTCATGGTGGTTAGCTTGAAAGAATCTATCCCCTTTGTAATTAAGGCCTGTCCAGAATTTCAAATTTCTGGTTCTATGATTAGTTCACATATAGAAGAAACGTTAGATACTTTATATAAAGCATCTTTTAATGTATGAGCTATAATAACTGACAATCATGCAACAAATGTTTCAGCATTTAAAATTCTACGTTTAAAGTTTGGTGAACAAGATAATGAAATATATTTTACTTTTATGGGACACCGGGTTTACAATTTATATGACAGTGTTCATTTACTGAAAAACATTAGAAATAATTTATTAAATTCAAAACGGTTTGTATTTCCACCTTTTGATTTTATTGAGTTTGATGATATTATTCATGTTGAAGCTGGAGAAATTTCTTGGAGTTTATTGCATAATGTTTATGAAAAAGATGAATTGTTACCTGCTAACTTAAAAAAAGCTTTCAAATTGTCTGCCCAAACTTTACATCCAGGAAACAACAAACAAAGTGTTCCTTTAGCTTTAAATATTTTTGATGAAACCACCTCTGCTGCAATCATCAGCTATTTTTCAAACGAAACTGCAGCTGCTGGATTTCTAAGGCTTATTAATATTTGGTGGACTATTTCTAATTCAAAGGTAATGTTTAATACAAACAATAGGATTGGTAATGCAGCTATTCCAGGTGACAAAAAGTCACAATTTTTTCGAGTTTTTGCAACATGGATTAATGAATGGAAAAACTTGCAGTTTCAAAGATGTAATAAGTATACTTTATCTGCTCAAACAACTAATGCATTAATTACAACACTGAAGGGTACTGCAAGTCTGATTGAAGATTTATTTTCAGAAGGATATAAATATGTTTTAACTAGCAGGTTTCAAACTGATCCATTAGAAAGACATTTCAGTAAATATCGACAAATGAGCGGTGGAAGATTTTTAGTCAGTTTACGTGCAGTTCAAAGCTCTGAAAAGATATTATGCATGAAATCCTTAATTAAAGCCAATATCAATTGTTGGACGAGCAATCTTAAACTTGATACAAAAATTGACAAAAATGAAGTTTTAATAAAATTGGAAAAATATAGCAATGAAATTCAAGAGAATGAGTTTTGTCATGACTCTTACGAAGTTGCAATCAATATATCTGGTTACATCACGAAAAAGATTGGGGATAAATATAACTGTTCTAACTGTCTGAAATCATTAAGTTTCAATAAAGTCTCAACAGAATATCTGGAAATTCTTTCACGTGGTGGTTTAACAAAACCTTCCAAAGAATTAGCTAACTATGTTTGTAATGGGTTTATAATTCTGGACACTGTAAAGAAAATGTTATTAAAGTATTCCCATGATATAAAAAATGCATCCTTGCTAGCGCTAGAAAAATATCAACCAAGTGATAGTGATTTTATGTGTATAGAACATGAGGAATGGGGAAGGCATTTGGTAAACACAATTATTACCAACATATATTTTAACAATGAGCAACAAATTAAAAATGGAAACATTAGAAAAAATGAAGTTGCTGCCTTTAAAGTTCGACAAACCAAAAAAGACAAATGAATAAACCCATAACAACATAGTATATGTATATTGTTTTTTTGAGAAACAAAAGAAACTTGACTTGATTAATCTTTTTGTAATATATGTAAATGCTTTCAGTAAATGTGTACATTTAAAAATTATGCTAGTTTTATTAACATTTTTGTTAATTTTAGTTGTTTGAACCAATAATTTTAAGACTAAGATTTTGTAGATTAAAATTGATGGCTAAAATAGATAGTTCATTCGGCTTAATGCAATCATGATTTATTATTAGCTAACTGTTTTAGTGTTTGAAGGTTAAGAATTTTGGTAATAGTAATAATTATAGCTAAGAGCAAATTATTTAAATATTATTAATGTCTTTATAGAATTACCTTCAGGTTTTGATTCAAAAGCTAAAAACCTAAAATCGGCCCACTAATTTTTTGCGTTCAAGGCAACAAATCCGGCCGTGTTATATAGTAGGCCATGGTTATGGTAAATGATAAAATAGATACAAATTTTAGCATGTCGACTTGTTATAACAAACTTTTACCAAAATCAGTCAATTTAATTACTTATTATATAAATATTTTTTTCGTTTAAAAGATTTATTCGCCAATTGCAAAGAAGTAAAATTTCCAACTTCTAGATTTTGTTTTGTATAATTAAAATACTAATTTATTATACTTAATTTATGAGTTTAAAAAAAAAAAATTAGAATGTTTTTAAATACTCAAAACTTTTGCAAACATTCATATAGAATGAAACTTGATATCAAGTATCCAACATTTGTTTCTAGTTGATACTTAATTTTTTTTTTTTTTTTCTTTGTTTTTGCCGTATAAAAAATATAGATAAAACCAATATTTCCAATATACAGATGGCCGGGGCAAGAAGAAGACACAATTTGTCTTATCGCTAAGCCCCGAAATTAATTAATTGCTTTAAAGCCAACTAGCAATTATTTTTCATTACATCTGCCGGCGGAAGGCAAATATTTTCGCCTCCAATTTGACGGCCGCAGCCAGTTAGGAGGCAGAAGCCATTGGAAGTGGCTACCAAATGGCTTTGCCTCCAAAATATCTTCTGGAGGCGGCCACCATTGGCTTCCGCCTCTCTATTGGCGTCAGTCTCCAATACATTTTGCCTCCAAAAAAAACTCTGGCTGCAGCCGCTAATAGAAAGGCGGAAGCCACTGGAGGCGGAACAAAGAACATTTTGCCGCTAAAAACTGAACGGGAGGCAGCAACTGTCTGCTGCCAAAGAAAAGCCGAGGCGAGAAGATTTACGCCGTTTATCAACACTGATTTAAAATATTTATATTTTGTAACTTTTTTCGAATGATCAAATACTATGTTTGTTTAAATAATGTTTAAAAAAAGTATACAGTACAATCTCTCCAATTCGAATCTCCTTAATTCGAAAACCTCCATAATTCGATTAAATCCAAAGTCACCGTGAAATGCGTTTAAGAAAAATCAACTTTCTATAATTCGAAAATCTGTCTAATTCGAACTTTTATTTTTCCCCATAAAATTCGAATTAGAGAGATTCTACTGTATATATATATAAGTTGTATAAGTTTTCATGTGCAATTAATAGCAGTAATTTTTGTAGAAGTTTCAAATTGCACCATTTTAAAGCTCATGATTGTTGTAAAAGAACTTGCAAATGGCTTTTGTTTAGTTGATTTTCCACTGCACTCCAAATTGTTGACGCTTGTTTAGAAAACAAAACAAAAAGAATTTGTGTATACCCAGTAAACATTGATTTAGTGCACTGTAACCATTTATGCAATTTCGCTCATCGGTTTCTTAGAGGATAATTAGTAGCAGCCGCTATAAATGAAAAACAGATTACTTTCCGACAAGTTAATAGTGGCTAGTCACCGGCAAGTCAATTTTGGTGGCTGCCACTAATGGTCCACTAAGTAACCGATGAAGAAAAACTACTGTGGTCCGCTAAAAATGCTATATAGGTCCACTAAGATTCCGCTATGGTTGTTTCTTAGATAATCATAAGATAGAATGCGTTGATTTATGATATAAAATATTTTTTATTATAAAATTAAATTTTTATTATAAAACTAAACCTTTAGTTTTCATCGAACTGATATGTAATATTAATACAAAATTGTTAGCAAATAAGTAAGGTAGAAACTAGTAACTGAGAATCATATTTTCATTTTATATATTATATTTGCAATGATATTATCATTCCTAATAGTTTTCGTTTTTAACTTTATTTTGGCTACTAAAAAAAATGAAATTCAAAAAAAAATGAAATTTAAAAACTTTGTTTTTAATAAAAATTTAATAAACTTAAATCAAAAATTAATAAATACAACCTCAAACTCCATAGGATGCTCGTCATCTTGGTAATAAAATGCACTCATATTTCCTAACTTCGTACCACCGGAAAAAAATGGTGTTTCAAACTCAAAAGGTTTGTTTGTTTCATTTTCTTCAAGAGTAAGACCATTGACACCTATTAACTCAAAAGTTTTTAAAATATCTTCTATTTTAGTGGAACAGGTTCGTGCGGCCGCTAAAATTGCACCGAGCCATTTTTTGGCTTGAAAACCATTTAGAAGTTTTATATTTATTATAGGAGTTTTCGTTTGATCAGCGTAGTTTAGTATTTTTGAACCGTTTTTTGAAGACTCCAATGAAGGAGATGAAAACACTAAAACTACACAAGCATTATCGATTCCTTGAGCAATAGTTGTGTTTACATCTTCATTTTTTCGTGGACAGTAGATCCGCATCCTCATATCGCTTAGCTCAGATTTTATTTGTTCGGCAACCGCTATGCCTTGCTTATCTTTTTCATCGCACAAAAAATAAATATGTTTTTTTTTGCTCTCTTTTTGGTTTGACATTGCAAACTTTAAATTCTATGCGTTCACCGTTTTGATTTTTCTTTGATTTTTGATGAAACAAAATGAAAATGTAATACTATCAAATACGTAATGAAATGCCGGAGCAAAAAAAAGAAAAGATTTTTGCTAAAACAAGTTTTTAAGAGATTTCTAATACTTTGGTATTATATATTCAACAAAAGAGGTTCTTTATTAGATTATTGTTATTACAATTAAAGATAATGAATTTTATTCATATACATTAAGTATGTTGTTGAATAATTATTACAGTTTATTACGTCTAAAGGAAGTGTTAAAAAAAATCCCAGTAGAATACTTTTGAATCATATGGTATTTTTTTCTTAACATAAAAATATTTTTTTTGCTGAGCTTAAAAAAGATAAAATGTTTTAAAAAAAAGTTCCATCGCTCTTTCCGTTGCGCAGTGGGTTAGAGATATGCATAAATGCCGAAAATGAGTATTTGTGGAAACTTTTTTCTTGCAAAAGTTTAAAAGTAATTACATAAAATTGAATTTCATCTTGCAGAAGCATTCTTTAATTTAATTAAAATTTATAGTCTCAACATCAAGGTACATGCTGTATTTTAGAAAACTTAACAAATAAAAATAATCCTAATTTTAGAACTTTTTTCTTAACTTTAAATATAATACAGTTAAAGTATTCCAAATATTATAAAAAATTATCATAAAAATCTCAAGAACTTTTTTCGCCTTCGTTTTCCCACTATGGAAACAACTTTTTTACCGTGTCTTAATATTGTGGTTTTTAATTGCGCAAAGTTGCGCAAACTAAAGTTTAGGAGGTTTTTAAACTTATATTATAATTAATTGCAATTACGAAAATTACAATAAACAATAAAATTTAATTTTTTTGTGTGTGTGTGTGTGTGTGTGTGTGTGTGTGTGTGTGTGTGTGTGTGTGTTATTTCACCTCTCCAAGGACCAGAAGGTAACTACAGATGAGGAGGCTACTTAATTGTGGTTATAACCCTCTCTCAACTCTATAACTCCGAAACACGAACCTTGACGAACAAGGTCGATGCGCGGAGAAACAAGTTGAGAAACAAATTTTATTTCACTTTATTAACTAATGCGGTTTTTTTATTTATAAACTTTTTCAGTTAATTATCGATTATGCTTTTAATTATCTAAATTACGAATACTATTTAAAAACTTTAAAAACTATAATTATATTTTTAAATTGAAATTTTCTTCTACCTATCATTATAAAAAAAAAAAAAAATTACTCAAAAATTGTTTCATTCTTCGGAAAGCAACTTAGGGATCTCTCACATAGACTTCAAGTTATTTTAACTAAACAAATTAAAAAAAAAAAGAATAATTAAAACACACTCAAGGATAGATTTGAGTTGCATTACAAAATCTATTTAGAAAAAGAACTACATACAAGCGATGCATGTTTTGAAACAGATATACTAGACAAGGGCCAAAAGTCGGCCTTTGGCTTTTCCTACTTCTTTTCACAAATTAGATATTTTATAAAAATTAGGGTAATGGACTCATGATAGTTTTTACTACTTAAATGTTTTTTAGTAAGTGTTTATACTAAATACAATCATTTGGAATTTTAATTTAAATTAGTTGTCTACAGAAGACCACCAGGTGCAAACCAGATGCAAATTCCATATCATTCACCCAAGCTTCTGAAAAAACAAAGAAGAGAGCAGAAAAAATAAACTTTGCTGTCAAAAGAAAGAAATTTATTTACTCACTTATTATAAAACTAAAAGAGAAAAAAAGGTTCAGTAATGCTAAGGTACATTATCATCTGTACTATAGTCGTTTTTAATTTATCTTACTTATTAAAAAAAAATCTCCAAAATACTAGAGGTGATAAATTGTCTTAGTGAATTGTGATCTCATTCTTCAAACTTATATTTTTACATTTAAGGTTGTGAAGTAAATACTAATCTCAGAGAAAGATGATGTAGTTAGTTCAACAACAATGTATACTGGAGAGAAAGCATTAGCTTTGATTTTAGACTGGCAACTTAGTAAAGCCAATAACCAAACAATTCTTATTAGAGCAGTTTCTAAGGAAACAAATTGTATTTAACTTATATTGAAGTAAGAGAGGAAAAGATACAAATTACTAATTATTCAGCCTCAGTTGATTTACAGAGCCTTATTGACCATACTACACACAGTTTGTTAAAAATACTTAATGAACCTGTTAAGTCTCCAGACAAAAAGTTATTATCAGTAATGAATTGAAAGTATCATTTTAGTATTTTATTACATATACAAAAAGTTGCCAGTTATATCATTATAAAATTGTTTTTTTTCTATTGTCAAGCAAACAGTATGTTCTAATAGTACCTATTTGTCTCATAGTATTAATATATCTTATAGTATTTATGTATCTTATAGTATTTATGTATCTTATAGTATTTATGTATCTTATAGTATTTATGTATCTTATAGTATTTATGTATCTTATAGTATTTATGTATCTTATAGTATTTATGTATCTTGTAGTATTTATGTATCTTATAGTATTTATGTATCTTATAGTATTTATGTATCTTATAGTATTTATGTATCTTATAGTATTTATGCATTTTATAGTATTTATGTATCTTATAGTATTTATGTATCTTATAGTACTTATGCATCTTATAGTATTTATGTATCTTAGAGTATTTATGTATTTTATAGTATTTATCTATCTTATAGTATTTATGTATCTTATAGTATTTATGTATCTTATAGTATTTATCTATCTTATAGGCACAGGCATAGCAAACAGAAACAAGGAAATGACTCCGACAAAGAGACAAATAAGTATGACAATAGCATCTTCTTCACTTCGGCAGTTCCAACTTGTATTATAAATGATTTTTGCATGGGGTCAAGTCCTCTTTGAGATCCTTGAAGTAATTAGATCAAAGAAGTGACACTAAACTTTAAAACTAATCAAAACATATAAATTATAAAGTATATACCAAGCTTTAAAACAAGTGAGATGTCACCCGAAGCAAAAGGTATAAAACATGTGAGATGTCACTTGAAACTAAAGGTATAAAATGATGTCGCTCAAAGTTTAAGGTATAAGACCCCTCAAAAAACTTTTATTAAAAAAATCCTTTTAACAAAAAAACAAATATATCCTGAGAAACAATTATATAACAGGATTTTAAATAATGCAAAAAAAAATATAATTATATATAAGTTGCCATGGTGACAAAGTAAAATGACAGGCCAAAAATGTTTAGGCCACCGATTATTTAAGCTATGCTGAATTTTTCAAAAAAGCGTTTTTAAAAAAAAATACATTTTTGTGTACTAAATCTACTATAAATCAAAAACTCCCGACAGTGTTGTAAAACTTTTAATTGCAGTTGTACAACTAGATGTAATAAACATTTGGTTAAAATTTCATGCAAATCTGACATACGGTTAATAATATCGGATGGCTGGGGAGGTTAAAAATTGACAATCTGAGAAAAAAGCATTTAAATATTACATTAACAATTTTACCACACATATACGTCAAAATCTCAATTTAAAATCTGTTATTTATATATTATATGAACAAGAACCAGGATCATATAGGCAACCTTCATGGTGATTCTCTGCATCATCTTTTTTTTTTTTTGCATCCACGAATAACTTGTTGTCTTTTAAAGGGTTGACCAATTTTGATATTCTGCAAAAATTAAACAGTTTTTGCTCGTGGTTGAACAGCCTTGAAGAATTTATTTACCTGGAATCATATTCAACCTTTTAAATAAAAGTATACTTGTTTTTTTTTCCAATAATAAAAGTTGAAACAGCATCATATACACCTAACTCCAACTGCTTTAACTATACATACATTGTTTTAGGTATGCGCTGCCATATCATCCCATTAAAACTTTTAGTCTGGTGTTGCGTCTTACCATGAAGGAATTTATTTAAGAGTTCTTCTTGAGATACAATGATATATACAGTTTTTAGATGACTGATGACTGAGATTAGCAGACCGGCACCTGGCTTTTAAGTAGATATTAAATAAGCTTTGTCCTGGTTATAATGACAACCAACAACTGATACTGCAGTGTCAACAATATTTGAAGAAGGTCAACAAATTTCTTTCACGGCATCAATCATTGTTTCTTTTGCGACAATTTCAGCACACCCAGAGACAGATGTAATTATTTTGTTGTAACTATTTTGAGTCATAGATTTGGTGGTGTTCATTAGAGATGTATAATTTCTAATCCAGAAAAACCATTACTACATGCACGCATCAAATAAATTATTTTACTATTTACATCAAAAGTTTTTTTCCCAGAACATGCTTTTGAAGTATAAAAAATATTTAACATTGAGGTGAAATTTTTTTTCAAGGAAAACATTCTCAAAGATTTAATTTAAACCGTTAATTTTTTTGCAACGTAGTTGATTAATTACACCAGACACAACGTTAATGTCCATAGCCGACAACAAAGGAAGGATGGGGGAAAGGGGGGAGGCACATGCCACCCACTTTTTTTTAGAAGACCTTTATTTTCTTTTTAAAAAAAAATCTTGATATAGAGGACGTTTTTTACAAATTGATTATTGTGCCCCCTTCCTCCCCTTCCCCCAATTCGAAACCCGCGTCGTCGGCCCTGATGTCAACAGTTCAATAACCATCAGTTTTATTTTTATTATGCAAATTTTTACAACTTTTTTGAGAATATAGATAAATTTAAGGAAGTGTTACATGAAATATGGTATTTTCTACTAAATAATTGATATTCAATTATTTAGTATATCTATTTCCATGAAGTTTTCTGGGTTTTTTAGTTTGAGTACTTTGTTTGGCTTTACATAATTTACCCATAAATTAAAAAGTTTATTAGATAACAAAGAAATAACAAAATAGCTTGTAATTATGATTAAAAATCTGTTGCCATGCTATGCTAAAAATCTGTTGCTATTTTGCAACCTGCCCCCCCCTCCTCCTCCTTCGCTAGAGCGTAGCGAAGTTTATGGACGATCATAAAAACAAGCAATAATTACATTATGTTTATAGAAAATAAGTTGTAGTAACACAAACGTTGTGAGCCACTTCTCCGTAAACTTAGAGCGTTAAATGTAAACAAAATCAAAGTATATTAAACTTTACAGTTCATACGTAAACTAAAGCATAGTCTAGGCTATTCTTATAACTTTAATTGAAGTTATATAAGAAGATGTTTATATGTATGGAGTCAGCTGACTCCAATGGTCTTTATATGAAACTAAATTTATAGTATTTTAGTAACAAGAGAACTCTTTTGAAGAAATGTTTTCAGCCGGATGTTTATACTAAAAATACAATAGCAAATCAAAGTTAGTCTAAAACGTCGTTTAGTACTTATATATTTTAATATTATAAATTTTGTTGCAGAAATGAATGTATAGAACTGGACTCAGTTAACTTTGTTATTTGAAAGTTTGGACGCCAACGATATGACCATACATAACGACCGCGCCGTTATAACATATTAAATATTATGCTACTTTCCCATAAAACGTTTTATAATTATAAAATGTTGAGTTTTCAGCAATAATTCTAATTTTGTTTAATTTTAAACAAAATATTTGCTGGAATCAAATAAAACTATTCCACATCAAGATGATATACAAGTCTATTAAAACAGTAGTCCTATGAGAAGAATTTATTATGTTTCACTAAATAGTAATATGTTTTGCTATTCTCTTATATTTCTAAAAAGTCAACTGACCTATAATAGATTAAATTCGGTTTAAACCAATCACACTATTTTTTTGATCACTGACTAAAAAAGTTAAATAAAATCAGGATAGGATTATTAAAAAAATAATGGATGGAGCATGATATTTTATATTGATCGGTTTTATCAGAATATCTGCCAAAAGCGATCATTTTCTTTTGGTTTTTTATTTCCAAATAAAAAAAAAAATTAAGCGATCTGAACTGGTATTACCATAATTAGAAAAAGGTTTAATTAAAATGTTTTGATATTTACAGCGTAATGTTAAAAATATTGTGCTGGGATGATTTCAAGAAGAAGTATAATATTACTATCAAATTATTCAGGCGGTCCGAGAAATATGTATACAAGTTTGAAGGATGCACTTACTGACACATTACTAAACAGGAAGCCTGATTTATTTATCACTATGACAGAGAATCCTAAATGAAAAGAAGTTGTGAAAAATTTTCGTCCGTATGAAGTCCCAAATGATATACCAGATTTGGTTGCAACCCAAGTAACACAAAGGCATCGAGCCAACATTGGCGCGACATCAAAATTAAATATATATTTACACGAAGTTAAATATATAGTTTAAATTAAATATATATTGTTACACGAAAATGTAAAACTTGAGATCAGAAGTATATTCATAGTATAAGTTATATTATTTAGTATAAGTAACTTCATATTCAGTATAAGTATTCAATTATAGTATAACATATTCAGTATATGTAATTCAGTAATATAACATATTCAGTATAATTATTCAATTATAGTATAACATATTCAGTATAAGTTACTTCATATAAAAATTTAAACTAAATTTTAGAGAACCTAAATCAGGTTGTCCACTCGCTGGAAAAACTAAAAAAACTGGAAAGAGCTGTTTTGGAAAAGCATGCTGGAAAAACTGGAAAATGTATTTTTTTTGAGCATCATTAGCTTAATGATGCTCAAAAAATTCATTTTCCAGTTTTTTACCGGTTTTTGCATATAACCAGGTGGCTTTTTCCACAAATCCGGTGGTTTATTCATTTATTCTAGCGGTTTTTTGCATTTAATTTGCTTTTTTTTATCATGATAAATAGTTTTTCTTTTATTATTTCATTTAATTTAAATTCCTAAGATACAATTTAAGCCCGTTTTGTCTTTAATTTTTCAGAACTCTAAAATGAATAACGTACGAAGCCAACGCTTAGAAATTAATGTTGAAGTAAGAAATTTAATCAATAATCTTGTAATTAACGAAGAAAAAGTGTAAAAGTAGTATCGGAACTTGTGCATAGAACTGAGACTTCACTGCGACGCCTGGTCCATCGATATATATTACCAGGTAATATTAATCCTGTTAGAGGTGGTTTTCGACAGTCAGGTTGTACTGAGGAAATAAGAAATAAGCTAAACGAGATAATTGGAGATAACAGAAACTATAATCTAAAGGAAATAAAGGTAAAATTGGGAATTGATGTCTTTACATTATGGTGATGGTTATAAAAATTGAATTATACATACAAAATTTTAAGAACATATGTTTTAAAATTTTGTCACAGAAATTTAAAAACATATGATTCATGGTATTTCAACTTGACATTGAAACAGCGTTATAGAAATATCATTTATACTGATGAAAGTCCGTTCAATCTTCATACAATAAGAAACCACGGATACAGTCTCCGAGGAACGACCCTAAATTAACGTTTATTGTCATCAAGAAGCCGTAACATAACCATGGTATTAGCATTAAATTGGTCAAACATAGTCCACAGTGGAGCAATAATTAGCATAGGGGTGACAAAAGATATCTTTAAAGGATTCTTAAATACGCTTAAAAGTATTTTAGGGGAGGAAGAAGCGTTTACCTTGGTGATAGAAAACATTAACTTTCATCATTCATTATAAGATTTTTAGGATAGTTATCCCTATGATATTCGTTTTTTTACCCCGATACTCACCTTTTTTTAAATCCTTGTAAAGAAACATTTTTGAAAATTTAGAATACTACAAAAGGACAAATAGCTCCAATCGTAAATAACGATTTATTAGAGCGAATGAGGAACGGTTGTGAGCACATTGCTGAACATGATCTTTAAAACTTCGTGAGACACTGCGTATCTTTTCTTACGCAATGTGTTAATGGAAATGACATTAATAGAGAATAAAGTCGTAATTTTTAAAAATTTGTTTTTCGAGCTTGTTATGTTTTGATATATATATATATATATATATATATATATATATATATATATATATATATATATATATATATATATATATATATATATATATATATATATAAAAATATATATATATAAATTATTTCTGAAAATATAATTTCTTTCTCATGGGCTTTTATTCATTAAACACACTATAAAATGATTTAAGTTTGATAAGTGATTTTTTACTAAATTATTATTATTATTTATTATTATTATTTATTATCATTATTTATTATTATTATTTATTATTAGTACTATTATTGCTATTATTTTCATTATTAATATTATTATTACTCAATGCTATTGGATTATACTATTTGTTACACATCGAAATTTATTTTTAACTAAAATATGATTATTATTTTTTATTACTAATCATTTAAGCAATTTATAACATGCATTATAAAATTAATATAAATTTTAGATCCGCTAGATTGAATGCAAAAAGCCGTCGGATTAAATACAAAAAACCACCAGTTTTTCCAGTTTTTCCTGCAAGTGGATACACTGTTAATTAACATATTCAATTACTATTACAATAACTGCAAGTACTAATTCAAATTTTAAAGACTAATCAATTTAATTTTAGTTACTAACCACCCATATTCCCGTATTTCATATGCTTAAGTATTTAAAATGCTTCAATACGCGTGGTTAGTATTTTTACAACATCGGCTTGACGTTTGCAGACATCAAGCCGATCTTGTTTGGCGATCGAACATTTATTAATTTATTATGTGTGCCGGGCCGAGGCCTGTTGAAGTAAAAAACTGCCGAGTTAATACTGATATAAAAGATGTCGGCAAGACATCAGGCCAACGTTCTTGTGTTATCTGGGAAGCAGACTACAAAAACTCAAAGATTGCTGACGGTATGATAATTTTTGGGGAAATTTTAAGATTGCTAATTTGTTTTCTTATCTCTGTTTCGTTTAAATGCTCTGATAGTTTTTCAACAATTAATGATAATATGATTTCAAAACTTCTTTTAAAAGAACCGTTTTTAAACTGCTTTGTTAAAACATTTTAATCTTTCATTTGCCTAGTTGTATTATCTAGTGTTATTAAGCAACCTATTGAATCTATTTATCTTGAAATCAGTTGTAAAAAATCAGCATTGTATCCAAAAATTAAATCGTCCAATAAAAGTGTTTTATTTTTTGAGCCAAATCATTTTGTAACACTGATTGAAGGTCATTCAAAAAAACGACCAGCTATTGTTATGAGCGATATACGTTTACTTTGTATCAAAAAAATTTCTAAGTCTTGTTAAGGAAAGGTATCTCAACTATTTTGGCAAAAAAGACATTTTTTGCCAAAATAGTTGGATACCTTTCCTTGACTGTGTTGCTCTAAAGTTGAAGATGGATTTAAAAGAAATACAAAAAAATGCTGATGTTAACCAAAACAAATAGTATACAATTGCTATTGCATAGGCTAAAACATTTAAAATTCATAAAGGAAAATGTAAAACATGCCCAGTTCAAAAGAAAAAAGGTAATTAAATATGTAATATAGGGGAGGAATTTAAAGTTAGTTTTAGTCTAACTAAAATTATTCGACAAACTTTTTAGTCTAACTAAAATTAACCGATTAACTTTTTAGTTAACTAAAATTACCCGAATAACTTTTCAGTTACCTAAAACTAGTCGACTAACTATTTAGTTAACTTGAGTTACCCGACAAACTTTTTAGTTAACTAAAATTAGTTGACTAACTTTTTAGTTAACTAAAATTACTCGAATGAATTTTTAGTAAACTAAAATTACCCGACTAACTTTTAAGTTGATAAAAGTTACCCGACTAACTTTTTAGTTAACTAAAATAACTCGATTGTTAAAGTTTACTAAAATTAGTCGATTAACGTTTTAGTTAACTAAAGTTAGACGACTAACATATTAGTCGACTAATGTTTTAGTTTACAAAAAATAGTCGACAAACTTTTAAGTTAACTAAGATTAGTCGACTAACTTTTTAGTTAACTAAAATTACCCGACTAACTTTTTAGTTTAAATAAAAGTCTAGTCAAATAAAATTGTTATTAAAATAAATCGTCTTAAACTAAATTTGAATATTTCTATTTTTCTCCAGCTCGGAGATAAATGCCCATGAGGTTGTTGCAACTGTTTAAAAACAAACAATCGGCGCGCAATAAAAAAAAGACGCCATTAGGACAATTGAATTAAATTTGGTGCGTTTATTTACATTCAAGTTTATCTATTTTTTTATGTGCCGCGTTCTATAGGTAGTGTGCAATAATAATAAAATCGTAGTGTTCTTTTAACAAACCATGTAATTAGAATAGAATTGCATTTTTTTTTATACGAATCAACAAGGACGACCCAAAGATGCACCCACAGAAGATGTGTTACAAATGCTATTCAATAATGAGTTAATTTAAAAAGGTTTAAATACTAATCTTAAATTAACAACCTGGGTTAGCAATTAAAAGAAATGTGAATGTGTTTGCTTTAAAGTAAATAAAGGAAAGACCAAAGAAAACTGTTAAGGGAAGGCCCTTAAGTATTGCCAATGAAAAAACTTGGACTCGACAAGCGATAAATAACATACAAGCTAAACTTTCATCTCTACCAACTTTAAATCTGAAACTAGAAGACATTAACCAAAACTTTAATCCACGTGTTTATCTTTGTGTCTGTTATATTTGTAATGGTATTATGTATAAACTAGTTATTTTAAAAAACTGTCTGCGTTCGTTTTGTACACCATGTATATTACCACTTATCAATAATAAACTATTATCTAAAAAAAAATGCCCTAAATGCTGATTTTTAATTTCAATTGATGGATTAACCACCTCTAACAATGTTATTGAAATGATAAATAATATTCCAGAAGAATGTAAGCAATGTTGAGATTATTTAAAGTGTCACAACTGTCAGAACACATGAATCATCAAAATATTTATCAGACTCCAATACCAATTTTCTCAACTTTGTCAACATCATCATCACAAATAAGTCTTGCAGATATATTTGCATTAAATTCAAAGAGTAATATCACAAAGGATACTGATGCGGTTGTTCTTCATGTTATTAAATAAAAAAACGTTGCAAACATTTGGCAGTAAACAACCAAACATTTGACTGTGAAGAGTTTTACAAATATATTGAAAAGCAACAACAAATAAAACAACTTCAGATAAGTAATCAGGATCTTGAACATAAAACACATATCTTAACAGAAGCACTTGAAACTTACATATTATCTCACCCTGAAAATGGAGAATATATGAAGTTAGTATTTGAACCACACATAATTCACTTTAAAGAGAAAAAAGAAAAAGAAAAGGTAAACATTTTAAATTTTATTGCTTACTAAAAATATAAATCATAAATAATACCTTTTGTTCGGATCCTAATAGATTTGATATTTCTAATATTTTAGGTTTTGGTATTTTGTATTTGTATCTGTATTTATATGACAATCAATCGCCATATTTATATTCATAGATCTCAGAGCTGAAAATAATGAAAGAAACTGATCATATAAAGATGTCATTAGGTCCACAAATAAACGAACTCGGCGAGGTATTTAAATTGTTAGCAGTTGCGTAGCGAGGAATATTGCGCACAGGGTAAAAATAAATAAAAATATTTTTACAATAAATTAAAAAAAATATTTTTATGTAAAATAGTTTTGTTTTCTTTGCTTTTCTTGTTTCTTCGGCGCCCATTAAGGCCTTCATGCCCTACCCAGTAATCACAGATCGTTTGTCAAACGTTTAAAAAATTTCTGTTATTATTCGTTGTAATAAGTTTTTTAAACGTTTTAAAAACGTTCTGTGCTTACTGGGTAAACAATTGCCCCTTTGCGACCTCTCCTTACAAAGCGACTGTAAAAACTTATAAATAAAGCGAGTTTATAACAGTTTATAACACAAAAGAGTTATATTAATAAAATGAACTAAGAACATAATTATTACTAGAAAAAACTTCCGTATTACATTTAATAAATTTAAACTAAATTAAAAAATTCCAAATTTTCGTACAAAAACATCAACATTTGAAAACATTCAGTTATCATTCTGTTTCGCTTTGCATACAAATTATTTAATGCGTCAGAGAAAAGGCGCTCACTTGGTGCACTGGTAGCAGGTGTACACAAAATCACAGTTGAAATACAATACAATATTGGAAACACATGTTGATTTTGATGCCAAAAGTGCAAAACATTTTGATCATGTACTGACAATTTTATATAACCACTAATTTCTTTTTTTAAATCTAAACTTAATGTTTTGTCACTATCATTTCCTGAATCACCATCTTCATCGTCAAATGATAAATTAAATTTTTTTGATTTGATTGTCACCTTTTTAGCTGGAATTATTTCGCAAACTTTTTTTGTCAGGTAAAATTGTGGCAAAAATTCCTTCATGCATTTTAAATTTCTTTTGTTTCTCATACTTTTCAAAGAATTAAAAACTTTTATAGTTTGGATCCAAAAAAAGTGGCACATAATAAAAACGAGTTTTTCTCTAAATCATATGAGTCTTTGTAAGATTTTAAAGATTCTAATGAATGCAATTTTAAAATTATAATTAAAGGAGGGGTTTCACTTTTTTTTTTATTTAGTTGCTTCTCAAGGTACTTTATTCTTGGAATAATTAAAGAACATGTTGCATAAGTATCGCCTGAAAGTAAAACACTTACTTGATTAAAGCTTGCTAATGCTTTTACCGTTTCTTTTAAGTTAACTATTTCATCTTCATCAAGCAAATTTTTTCTCATATCTTTGTATTGTTGTTTAGAATTAAAGATATCTTTTATGTAGGAGTGAAGTTTAAGCATTCTTTCTGCCATGAGAAACGTGGAGTGCCAAGGAGTTTTCACATCTTGAATCAAATGAAGTGCATGTTTCTTTCAACACCTTGTCGCATTTGACTTTCTTCTAATAAATCATTAAGTTGAGATGAATGATTGAAAGATGTAACAATTTTTCTGCACTTAGTTAATGTTTTTGCAATAAAAAAGAATTTAGATGAACTATCATTTTCACCTTCTTCAACTAAATCTATGACATTTTTTACTACTAATTGCAAAACATGCTTTATGCATCTTATTGGTTGAATGTTTAAACTCACTTTTAAAGAACTTAAACAGTTGCGTACGTTACTGGCGTTGTTGGATACTACACTCATTATTTTATCATATATCTTGAACTTTTCTAAAATTTTCAGGAAAGCGTGTTTTAAATTATCTACTTCATGTCGCCCATTAAGGTATGCAAATCCCAAACAAAAACTGATGAAAGTGGTTTTGTCATAAATGAAATGTGCAGTTGCAAATATGTAACTATAGTTTTGACAGGACGTCCACCCATCAGTAGTAATAGATAAAACTTTAATTGAACATAATTTGAACTTTGAAAAATCAACTTTTTCTCGATATAAATCTGTTAAAAGCGATCTTAACTTTCTACCAACATAAATGGAAGACAACAGGCATTAATGAATATCAAAAGACTTCTATCAATCTTATCGCTATTTTCTTTTGACAAACCGCTCATGTTTCGTTTCTTTTTCGGCGTTATAATTTCGTGATCATGTTCAAGATGGTTATTTAGTATACTTTTTGATGTTTTACTTGAGTACTTCTTAGATCTGTTATTACTACATTCATTGCATACCCATTTTGAAGTTTCCTCTTCAATTGAGTAATATTCGTATATCGTTTTAATAGTTTCCTCAATGGACTGTGTATCAATTTTAATTTCTTTTTGACTGGATGAAAAACTTAAATTGGTTTTGCCACCGTTTTGATTTAGAAAAAACGCATTATTGCTTGACATAGTTTAATAACTTAATTTCTTAGAATAAATTTATAGATATTGTTTAGAAGAACTATTGATCTAGTATAAAGCAGGAAACCATTACTTTGAGGTTTCAATAAGGACATTCCAGAAATTTGTTGCGGTGAGAAATTTAATGAAGTTCATTCAGCAAATTTAGTGAAGGCATTCATTAAATTTCCTTTAAATTTCAGAAATATCAAAAACCATATATCATTTGTGGAAAATAGGTAAATAAAATGTTTTGTCTGTACATGTATTGCCCCGAATGTTATTTTACTGAATTAAATAACAATCTGTTTTTTAGCAAAATAACTAGGTTAAAACAGCTGATATTTTAATAAAAAATAATTTTATACAGAATCAATGACGGATTAAAGCATTTCAGGCCTTAGGCAGAGACACTTCAAGGGCCTCATTTGATGAAAACTGAGGGTCTTTTCAAAAGGACTTTTTTTATTATTTTTTTATGAAAGTGGCATGTCATGGCCCATAAATTTAGGCATATCACTTCCAAATTTTTTTTGTAAGTTTTAGGTTGATAAATCATTTTTTCTGTTTAAATTATATCATAAAATTGCTTATATTCAACAATATTAGTAACAAAAGTATTTAAATAATATATGCTACTTAATTTATTATTTTTCTTTTTAATTTTATACAGTATATATTTGTATCTTTTATATATTTGTTTCAGATTAAAATTACAAGCCTTTTTTTTTAAGCAGGCCTAAGGCAACTGCTTAGTTTATCTTAAAAAAAATCCGAAACTTTAACGAATGCATAATTAGTTAATTTTTTACAATCTTTAAATTAAAAATAATAGTAAATAGTTTAACAGATGTTTAATTAAACAATATAAATTTAATAAAAAACTTAAATTGTCTAAATTTTACAATCTAATTGTCGTAAATAAGTATATTAGCGCTTTAAGAATGTAGAGCTAACTAATTTACGAGTTTTTACATTAAAAAATGATTGTTGGTGTTACATAAAGGAAATCCAAATATAGTTCCGGCACAAAACATAACTTTAAAAAAAATATTGCACCATCTATTTTTTATAAACTTGTTTCGCATAATTAATTTTATTATTACATATAGTTTAATTATAAATTGAAAACCATTTCTCTTGAAAAACCTAAAAAACTCTGAAAAGCAAACCTTTAAATTCACGCGCTTTAGAAAATTTCAACTGGAAATTGTAACTTACAGCAATTCGTAATGGCAAATGAATAAATTCTTGGAGATCTAACCTCTTCACAACTAACGCATAACAAGATTTATAAAATTTATTTTTGTGTAATAGTCAAAATTAGGGAGTTTATATAATTTTTAGGCCAACTTAAATAATTTATTTTTTAATAAGTGGCATTTTTTTAAAGATATTTCATTTTTAAAATGGTTGTAACCACCTCTGTAGCTTAGGGGTCATCCATAAATGATGTCAGTAAATATAGAGGGGAGGGAGGGGGGAGGGAGTGCTGGAAAGTTTGACACTAATTGACAATGGGGAGGGGTGTTGAGGCCAAAATGATGTCAATTTAAATAATTTTTTTAGTTTTAATGATCAGATTTTAACGGTATTTAAATCTACTAAATGATATAGAAATGATGTTTTGTTTGTGGGGAAAATAATATTAAATGCGGGAAATTATATTTTACTAAATTATTTATAGTATAATATTATAAATCAATATAATAAGTTTCCCAGAGACATGAAATAAATAACAACTACTAACGTAAAATAAAAATTACTATTGTTTTATTAATATATTACCATTTGATTGCGAATCAAATTATGTTAGAAATATTAACTCTTTTTATATAAAATTCACAATCGTTGTTCGCTTCCTAGCGGATTATAAAATGTGGTTCAAAGTAAACTCATAAAAGTAAACTCGTAAATTTGTCATTTTTTGAAATTAAATTGTCGTTATTTCAAATACGAAACTCTAATTGCTCTCTAGTTGATTGTAAAACGTAACGCAATGCAAACACTTAAAGTCTATTGAAAGTTCGAAACACTAATTTCTCCTTAGCGGGTTGAAGAAACTCATTTAAAAAGCTTGCGCTAACGATGAGCAAAATCATTATTCTGATTGTGATGTAAACAATATTAATAAATCAATATTAAAATATGGATAAAACCACATGGCTTAACTTATTGGTAGTCTCGTATGGAAATGCTCATCCCGATAAAAAAAGGCTAATATCCAGAAAAAAGTCCATAGTATATGGAATTCATTAAAAGAAGTGAAACTGGTGCATAAGGATCTTGAATCAAGAGTAATGTGTTTAATCAATTTGTTTAATGAAAAGGCAATGAAGTTCAAGAGCAAGCATTTATTATTTTAAGCCAATACTCCAAAACAGTCTGCCTCCACGTATACTCCACTTGAATTTGACAAGAATTCCTCACAGTTTGTTGAGCCCACCATTGAGCAATCTGTTTGATGATCAACAAAGTGCATTTCCTTTGAGTTTGTTGACCACGAAAAATCAAAAAAATGCAAGAACAGTGGCTCAAGATCAACTCAATTCTGAGATTGCAGCTTTAAATTGTGAAGTTGCTGGACTGAAGACTAGAAAGACAAGTGGATTCATTGCTGAAGGTAAAGAGGATGATTTGAAAAAGAAAAAGAAGAAACTAGCTCATCTATGTAAAGGACTGGCCAAAAAAAAGTATGATCAAGCTCAACAGAAGAAAACTAGAGAACTGAAAAAAGCTAGAATGGAGAAAATCTGCTCGGAGCATCCAGATGTCAAAGAAAAACTAAAAATCAGAAAGAAACCTGGTCGACCGTCATTAAAAGAAGATCAACCTCTTCTTTTGAAGACGATTATGGATATTGCTCTCCATGTTTCGTCCGCTGATGAAAGACGTCGGTCAGAGGTTCTTCGGGTAATGGTTGCTTATCTATGTTTGTTAATATTGTATAGAGTTTTACTCTTAATTAGTACTTGCACTATTGTAAATATCCTTGAAACGTTAACAACTAATTTCAAGATTTGATTTGAATATAATTTAGGAAATAAATCCCGTTTTCTGTAAAAAAATTACTTATATCCAAATATATTTCTTTATTATTTAGAGCATTAAAACTCTCGACAAATTGACATCCGAGGTGAACAAAATTGGATTTGCAATCAGCAAGAGCGCCCTCTATACTCGTCTACTTCCGAGAAATTACGGAACAATGGAAGACAAAAGGCACGTCAAAACAGTCCCTGTTAGATTGATCAGTCCTCAGAACGAATCTCATTTAAAATATGTTGACGGATTCTTTTGCAGTTCAACTATAAAATATGTAGAAGAAGTTTGTTCTATTTTAGGGCCAGATGAAGTGTGTTTCGTTAGCCAAGACGACAAGGCTAGAGTGTCAATTGGAATCACAGCAGCCAAAAAACAGGCGTCGTTGTTGATGCATTTGGAGTACCGGGTAACTCTCCCGGACCACGACTGGGTCGTGGCTGCTAAACACAATGTTATACCATCTGTATACGCTGGAATTACGATCAAAAAAGATGATCTCGGAAAAACAGGTGCTGTAACTTATTCTGGACCTAGCTACATTGTATTTCGATCAGGAAAACACGCATCTTTAACCGCCATCGCTCATGGATTAGACTTTCAGCGGCTCTTGGATATCAAAGAATTCGACTCTATTACCAGAGATCCTCAAACTAATATGGTTAAACCTATCGTTGTGTTTAGCGTCGATGGAGGACCAGACCAAAATCCCTGATACCAGAAAGTAATTGAAATCGGGATTCACCATTTCTTGAAGAATAACCTTGATGCCCTTTTCATCATGAAGAACGCTCCAGGCCGCAGTGCATTCAACAGAGCTGAGCGACAAATGGCACCTCTAAGTAAAGAATTATCTGGGGTAATTCTTCCGCACGAACATTACGGAACTCATCTTGATTCTCAAGTTAATTACATTGATAAAAATTAATTTGTAAAAATAATAAAATAATTTTTAACCTATAATAACCAACATATCTTTTTAAATCAGGCAGGAAAATAGATGAAAATTTAGAATAACAGAACTTTGGTTTTGCTGGACAGGCTTTGGCTGATATTTGGTCTGATCTACAAATTGACGGTATCCAACCATTGCAGAGTATATTGATCCAGACAAATCAGAGCTAGAGTCAAGGATTCTTTTATTACAAGATCAACGTTGGATTGCCGATTATCTTCGTACAAGTCAATATTTTACTCAAATAGTGAAATGTGAAAATCGTTCTTGTTGTCGGACTATTAGAAGCTCTTACTTTACTCTAATTAGGGCAAGATTTCTTCCGCCACCTGTCCCTGTCAGCCAAACAAAAGACGGGCTCAAAGCAGTAGATCTCTCAGTTGGAGCAAAAGAATTGTTTCCATCATCCGTCTTTATGCACATCGCATCAAACATTGAAAGTATTCTTCCTCGTACTGCCAATGGATTTCCAATTTGGCCGTATGATGCGTTTTGTCCATCAATTCAGTCTAGCTTAGCTGATAGAATCTGTAAAAAGTGCAATATCTACTATGCCTCTCAAGCCATGTTGAAAAAGCACGCTTCTTTTCATTCTTCTGCTATAACACCCCCTTTAATCAAAAGGGTTCAACCTGTTTGCATCAGTTAAGCGAAAGGGACAGTTTGTCCAAGGCGGCAGATGTCCAAGGGAAGCCAAAGAAAAAGAAGGTATCTAAATAAAACTTTAAATAGGTCATTAATCTGAAAATAAAGGAACTCTTTCAAAAATAAAAGCGCAGACCAGGTTTTTCTGTCCCAGGCGGCGTGAAGGCTATCGACACCTATGCAAGTATTATTTAGACTTAAAATTTAGTAGACTAATTTTAATGAGCTAAAAAGTTTGTCGACTAATTTAAGTTAACAAACATTAGTCGACAATTTTAGTTATACTAGAAAGTTATTCGGGTGATTTTAAACTAAAAAGGTAAATGACTAAAATGGTAGTTAACCTTTTTAGTTTACTTATTAGCGATACGAACAGGTTGAACCCTTTTGATTAAAGGGGGTGTTATAGCAGAAGAATGAAAAGAAGCGTGCTTTTTCAACATGGCTTGAGAGGCATAGTAGATATTGCACTTTTTACAGATTCTATCAGCTAAGCTAGACTGAATTGATGGACAAAACGCATCATACGGCCAAATTGGAAATCCATTGGCAGTACGAGGAAGAATACTTTCAATGTTTGATGCGATGTGCATAAAGACGGATGATGGAAACAATTCTTTTGCTCCAACTGAGAGATCTACTGCTTTGAGCCCGTCTTTTGTTTGGCTGACAGGGACAGGTGGCGGAAGAAATCTTGCCCTAATTAGAGTAAAGTAAGAGCTTCTAATAGTCCGACAACAAGAACGATTTTCACATTTCACTATTTGAGTAAAATATTGACTTGTACGAAGATAATCGGCAATCCAACGTTGATCTTGTAATAAAAGAATCCTTGACTCTAGCTCTGATTTGTCTGGATCAATATACTCTGCAATGGTTGGATACCGTCAATTTGTAGATCAGACCAAATATCAGCCAAAGCCTGTCCAGCAAAACCAAAGTTCTGTTATTCTAAATTTTCATCTATTTTCCTGCCTGATTTAAAAAGATATGTTGGTTATTATAGGTTAAAAATTATTTTATTATTTTTACAAATTAATTTTTATCAATGTAATTAACTTGAGAATCAAGATGAGTTCCGTAATGTTCGTGCGGAAGAATTACCCCAGATAATTCTTTACTTAGAGGTGCCATTTGTCGCTCAGCTCTGTTGAATGCACTGCGGCCTGGAGCGTTCTTCATGATGAAAAGGGCATCAAGGTTATTCTTCAAGAAATGGTGAATCCCGATTTCAATTACTTTCTGGTATCAGGGATTTTGGTCTGGTCCTCCATCGACGCTAAACACAACGATAGGTTTAACCATATTAGTTTGAGGATCTCTGGTAATAGAGTCGAATTCTTTGATATCCAAGAGCCGCTGAAAGTCTAATCCATGAGCGATGGCGGTTAAAGATGCGTGTTTTCCTGATCGAAATACAATGTAGCTAGGTCCAGAATAAGTTACAGCACCTGTTTTTCCGAGATCATCTTTTTTGATCGTAATTCCAGCGTATACAGATGGTATAACATTGTGTTTAGCAGCCACGACCCAGTCGTGGTCCGGGAGAGTTACCCGGTACTCCAAATGCATCAACAACGACGCCTGTTTTTTGGCTGCTGTGATTCCAATTGACACTCTAGCCTTGTCGTCTTGGCTAACGAAACACACTTCATCTGGCCCTAAAATAGAACAAACTTCTTCTACATATTTTATAGTTGAACTGCAAAAGAATCCGTCAACATATTTTAAATGAGATTCGTTCTGAGGACTGATCAATCTAACAGGGACTGTTTTGACGTGCCTTTTGTCTTCCATTGTTCCGTAATTTCTCGGAAGTAGACGAGTATAGAGGGCGCTCTTGCTGATTGCAAATCCAATTTTGTTCACCTCGGATGTCAATTTGTCGAGAGTTTTAATGCTCTAAATAATAAAGAAATATATTTGGATATAAGTAATTTTTTTACAGAAAACGGGATTTATTTCCTAAATTATATTCAAATCAAATCTTGAAATTAGTTGTTAACGTTTCAAGGATATTTACAATAGTGCAAGTACTAATTAAGAGTAAAACTCTATACAATATTAACAAACATAGATAAGCAACCATTACCCGAAGAACCTCTGACCGACGTCTTTCATCAGCGGACGAAACATGGAGAGCAATATCCATAATCGTCTTCAAAAGAAGAGGTTGATCTTCTTTTAATGACGGTCGACCAGGTTTCTTTCTGATTTTTAGTTTTTCTTTGACATCTGGATGCTCCGAGCAGATTTTCTCCATTCTAGCTTTTTTCAGTTCTCTAGTTTTCTTCTGTTGAGCTTGATCATACTTTTTTTTGGCCAGTCCTTTACATAGATGAGCTAGTTTCTTCTTTTTCTTTTTCAAATCATCCTCTTTACCTTCAGCAATGAATCCACTTGTCTTTCTAGTCTTCAGTCCAGCAACTTCACAATTTAAAGCTGCAATCTCAGAATTGAGTTGATCTTGAGCCACTGTTCTTGCATTTTTTTGATTTTTCGTGGTCAACAAACTCAAAGGAAATGCACTTTGTTGATCATCAAACAGATTGCTCAATGGTGGGCTCAACAAACTGTGAGGAATTCTTGTCAAATTCAAGTGGAGTATACGTGGAGGCAGACTGTTTTGGAGTATTGGCTTAAAATAATAAATGCTTGCTCTTGAACTTCATTGCCTTTTCATTAAACAAATTGATTAAACACATTACTCTTGATTCAAGATCCTTATGCACCAGTTTCACTTCTTTTAATGAATTCCATATACTATGGACTTTTTTCTGGATATTAGCCTTTTTTTATCGGGATGAGCATTTCCATACGAGACTACCAATAAGTTAAGCCATGTGGTTTTATCCATATTTTAATATTGATTTATTAATATTGTTTACATCACAATCAGAATAATGATTTTGCTCATCGTTAGCGCAAGCTTTTTAAATGAGTTTCTTCAACCCGCTAAGGAGAAATTAGTGTTTCGAACTTTCAATAGACTTTAAGTGTTTGCATTGCGTTACGTTTTACAATCAACTAGAGAGCAATTAGAGTTTCGTATTTGAAATAACGACAATTTAATTTCAAAAAATGACAAATTTACGAGTTTACTTTTATGAGTTTACTTTGAACCACATTTTATAATCCGCTAGGAAGCGAACAACGATTGTGAATTTTATATAAAAAGAGTTAATATTTCTAACATAATTTGATTCGCAATCAAATGGTAATATATTAATAAAACAATAGTAATTTTTATTTTACGTTAGTAGTTGTTATTTATTTCATGTCTCTGGGAAACTTATTATATTGATTTATAATATTATACTATAAATAATTTAGTAAAATATAATTTCCCGCATTTAATATTATTTTCCCCACAAACAAAACATCATTTCTATATCATTTAGTAGATTTAAATACCGTTAAAATCTGATCATTAAAACTAAAAAAATTATTTAAATTGACATCATTTTGGCCTCAACACCCCTCCCCATTGTCAATTAGTGTCAAACTTTCCAGCACTCCCTCCCCCCTCCCTCCCCTCTATATTTACTGACATCATTTATGGATGACCCCTAAGCTACAGAGGTGGTTACAACCATTTTAAAAATGAAATATCTTTAAAAAAATGCCACTTATTAAAAAATAAATTATTTAAGTTGGCCTAAAAATTATATAAACTCCCTAATTTTGACTATTACACAAAAATAAATTTTATAAATCTTGTTATGCGTTAGTTGTGAAGAGGTTAGATCTCCAAGAATTTATTCATTTGCCATTACGAATTGCTGTAAGTTACAATTTCCAGTTGAAATTTTCTAAAGCGCGTGAATTTAAAGGTTTGCTTTTCAGAGTTTTTTAGGTTTTTCAAGAGAAATGGTTTTCAATTTATAATTAAACTATATGTAATAATAAAATTAATTATGCGAAACAAGTTTATAAAAAATAGATGGTGCAATATTTTTTTTAAAGTTATGTTTTGTGCCGGAACTATATTTGGATTTCCTTTATGTAACACCAACAATCATTTTTTAATGTAAAAACTCGTAAATTAGTTAGCTCTACATTCTTAAAGCGCTAATATACTTATTTACGACAATTAGATTGTAAAATTTAGACAATTTAAGTTTTTTATTAAATTTATATTGTTTAATTAAACATCTGTTAAACTATTTACTATTATTTTTAATTTAAAGATTGTAAAAAATTAACTAATTATGCATTCGTTAAAGTTTCGGATTTTTTTTAAGATAAACTAAGCAGTTGCCTTAGGCCTGCTTAAAAAAAAAGGCTTGTAATTTTAATCTGAAACAAATATATAAAAGATACAAATATATACTGTATAAAATTAAAAAGAAAAATAATAAATTAAGTAGCATATATTATTTAAATACTTTTGTTACTAATATTGTTGAATATAAGCAATTTTATGATATAATTTAAACAGAAAAAATGATTTATCAACCTAAAACTTACAAAAAAAATTTGGAAGTGATATGCCTAAATTTATGGGCCATGACATGCCACTTTCATAAAAAAATAATAAAAAAAGTCCTTTTGAAAAGACCCTCAGTTTTCATCAAATGAGGCCCTTGAAGTGTCTCTGCCTAAGGCCTGAAATGCTTTAATCCGTCATTGATTCTGTATAAAATTATTTTTTATTAAAATATCAGCTGTTTTAACCTAGTTATTTTGCTAAAAAACAGATTGTTATTTAATTCAGTAAAATAACATTCGGGGCAATACATGTACAGACAAAACATTTTATTTACCTATTTTCCACAAATGATATATGGTTTTTGATATTTCTGAAATTTAAAGGAAATTTAATGAATGCCTTCACTAAATTTGCTGAATGAACTTCATTAAATTTCTCACCGCAACAAATTTCTGGAATGTCCTTATTGAAACCTCAAAGTAATGGTTTCCTGCTTTATACTAGATCAATAGTTCTTCTAAACAATATCTATAAATTTATTCTAAGAAATTAAGTTATTAAACTATGTCAAGCAATAATGCGTTTTTTCTAAATCAAAACGGTGGCAAAACCAATTTAAGTTTTTCATCCAGTCAAAAAGAAATTAAAATTGATACACAGTCCATTGAGGAAACTATTAAAACGATATACGAATATTACTCAATTGAAGAGGAAACTTCAAAATGGGTATGCAATGAATGTAGTAATAACAGATCTAAGAAGTACTCAAGTAAAACATCAAAAAGTATACTAAATAACCATCTTGAACATGATCACGAAATTATAACGCCGAAAAAGAAACGAAACATGAGCGGTTTGTCAAAAGAAAATAGCGATAAGATTGATAGAAGTCTTTTGATATTCATTAATGCCTGTTGTCTTCCATTTATGTTGGTAGAAAGTTAAGATCGCTTTTAACAGATTTATATCGAGAAAAAGTTGATTTTTCAAAGTTCAAATTATGTTCAATTAAAGTTTTATCTATTACTACTGATGGGTGGACGTCCTGTCAAAACTATAGTTACATATTTGCAACTGCACATTTCATTTATGACAAAACCACTTTCATCAGTTTTTGTTTGGGATTTGCATACCTTAATGGGCGACATGAAGTAGATAATTTAAAACACGCTTTCCTGAAAATTTTAGAAAAGTTCAAGATATATGATAAAATAATGAGTGTAGTATCCAACAACGCCAGTAACGTACGCAACTGTTTAAGTTCTTTAAAAGTGAGTTTAAACATTCAACCAATAAGATGCATAAAGCATGTTTTGCAATTAGTAGTAAAAAATGTCATAGATTTAGTTGAAGAAGGTGAAAATGATAGTTCATCTAAATTCTTTTTTATTGCAAAAACATTAACTAAGTGCAGAAAAATTGTTACATCTTTCAATCATTCATCTCAACTTAATGATTTATTAGAAGAAAGTCAAATGCGACAAGGTGTTGAAAGAAACATGCACTTCATTTGATTCAAGATGTGAAAACTCCTTGGCACTCCACGTTTCTCATGGCAGAAAGAATGCTTAAACTTCACTCCTACATAAAAGATATCTTTAATTCTAAACAACAATACAAAGATATGAGAAAAAATTTGCTTGATGAAGATGAAATAGTTAACTTAAAAGAAACGGTAAAAGCATTAGCAAGCTTTAATCAAGTAAGTGTTTTACTTTCAGGCGATACTTATGCAACATGTTCTTTAATTATTCCAAGAATAAAGTACCTTGAGAAGCAACTAAATAAAAAAAAAAGTGAAACCCCTCCTTTAATTATAATTTTAAAATTGCATTCATTAGAATCTTTAAAATCTTACAAAGACTCATATGATTTAGAGAAAAACTCGTTTTTATTATGTGCCACTTTTTTTGGATCCAAACTATAAAAGTTTTTAATTCTTTGAAAAGTATGAGAAACAAAAGAAATTTAAAATGCATGAAGGAATTTTTGCCACAATTTTACCTGACAAAAAAAGTTTGCGAAATAATTCCAGCTAAAAAGGTGACAATCAAATCAAAAAAATTTAATTTATCATTTGACGATGAAGATGGTGATTCAGGAAATGATAGTGACAAAACATTAAGTTTAGATTTAAAAAAAGAAATTAGTGGTTATATAAAATTGTCAGTACATGATCAAAATGTTTTGCACTTTTGGCATCAAAATCAACATGTGTTTCCAATATTGTATTGTATTTCAACTGTGATTTTGTGTACACCTGCTACCAGTGCACCAAGTGAGCGCCTTTTCTCTGACGCATTAAATAATTTGTATGCAAAGCGAAACAGAATGATAACTGAATGTTTTCAAATGTTGATGTTTTTGTACGAAAATTTGGAATTTTTTAATTTAGTTTAAATTTATTAAATGTAATACGGAAGTTTTTTCTAGTAATAATTATGTTCTTAGTTCATTTTATTAATATAACTCTTTTGTGTTATAAACTGTTATAAACTCGCTTTATTTATAAGTTTTTACAGTCGCTTTGTAAGGAGAGGTCGCAAAGGGGCAATTGTTTACCCAGTAAGCACAGAACGTTTTTAAAACGTTTAAAAAACTTATTACAACGAATAATAACAGAAATTTTTTAAACGTTTGACAAACGATCTGTGATTACTGGGTAGGGCATGAAGGCCTTAATGGGCGCCGAAGAAACAAGAAAAGCAAAGAAAACAAAACTATTTTACATAAAAATATTTTTTTTAATTTATTGTAAAAATATTTTTATTTATTTTTACCCTGTGCGCAATATTCCTCGCTACGCAACTGCTAACAATTTAAATACCTCGCCGAGTTCGTTTATTTGTGGACCTAATGACATCTTTATATGATCAGTTTCTTTCATTATTTTCAGCTCTGAGATCTATGAATATAAATATGGCGATTGATTGTCATATAAATACAGATACAAATACAAAATACCAAAACCTAAAATATTAGAAATATCAAATCTATTAGGATCCGAACAAAAGGTATTATTTATGATTTATATTTTTAGTAAGCAATAAAATTTAAAATGTTTACCTTTTCTTTTTCTTTTTTCTCTTTAAAGTGAATTATGTGTGGTTCAAATACTAACTTCATATATTCTCCATTTTCAGGGTGAGATAATATGTAAGTTTCAAGTGCTTCTGTTAAGATATGTGTTTTATGTTCAAGATCCTGATTACTTATCTGAAGTTGTTTTATTTGTTGTTGCTTTTCAATATATTTGTAAAACTCTTCACAGTCAAATGTTTGGTTGTTTACTGCCAAATGTTTGCAACGTTTTTTTATTTAATAACATGAAAAACAACCGCATCAGTATCCTTTGTGATAATACTTTTTGAATTTAATGCAAATATATCTGCAAGACTTATTTGTGATGATGATGTTGACAAAGTTGAGAAAATTGGTATTGGAGTCTGATAAATATTTTGATGATTCATGTGTTCTGACAGTTGTGACACTTTAAATAATCTCAACATTGCTTACATTCTTCTGGAATATTATTTATCATTTCAATAACATTGTTAGAGGTGGTTAACCCATCAATTGAAATTTAAAATCAGCATTTAGGGCATTTTTTTAGATAATAGTTTATTATTGATAAGTGGTAATATACATGGTGTACAAAACGAACGCAGACAGTTTTTTAAAGTAACTAGTTTATACATAATACCATTACAAATATAACAGACACAAAGATAAACACGTGGATTAAAGTTTTGGTTAATGTCTTCTAGTTTCAGATTTAAAGTTGGTAGAGATGAAAGTTTAGCTTGTATGTTATTTATCGCTTGTCGAGTCCAAGTTTTTTCATTGGCAATACTTAAGGGCCTTCCCTTAACAGTTTTCTTTGGTCTTTCCTTTATTTACTTTAAAGCAAACACATTCACATTTCTTTTAATTGCTAACCCAGGTTGTTAATTTAAGATTAGTATTTAAACCTTTTTAAATTAACTCATTATTGAATAGCATTTGTAACACATCTTCTGTGGGTGCATCTTTGGGTCGTCCTTGTTGATTCGTATAAAAAAAAATGCAATTCTATTCTAATTACATGGTTTGTTAAAAGAACACTACGATTTTATTATTATTGCACACTACCTATAGAACGCGGCACATAAAAAAATAGATAAACTTGAATGTAAATAAACGCACCAAATTTAATTCAATTGTCCTAATGGCGTCTTTTTTTTATTGCGCGCCGATTGTTTGTTTTTAAACAGTTGCAACAACCTCATGGGCATTTATCTCCGAGCTGGAGAAAAATAGAAATATTCAAATTTAGTTTAAGACGATTTATTTTAATAACAATTTTATTTGACTAGAATTTTATTTAAACTAAAAAGTTAGTCGGGTAATTTTAGTTAACTAAAAAGTTAGTCGACTAATCTTAGTTAACTTAAAAGTTTGTCGACTATTTTTTTATAGAACAATAGAAAAAAATATAAATAGAGTAAAAGTACTTAATTTAAATTAAAATAATTTGCTTAATTATAATAGAAATTTAACAATTTTAAAATGTTACTATTAGTATTACATATGTACGTTGTCCATGGTAAGATTCAAACTCTAAGTTAAGCTTTAAAAAAGGGTTAGATGAAGGTAAATCAAAATTTTTACTTGAATTAAACTTGATTATTATAATTTGTTAAAAAAAAAGGCGCACAATAATCAATGCAAAATTATTTAAACTTGGTTTGAGAAAATGTTTGGCATAGAAAATCATTATTTCTTAGGGTATTTTTATTGACAGGTTTTAAAGTAAAGATATTTTTAAAAATGTTTCCCAGTGGGCACTGGACCTGAAAATGACGTCTTTTGAACGTTTAAAAGACGTTCAAAACGTTCAAAACACGTTTAAAAGACGTCTTATTTTTGTCCCGTGCCCACTGGGTTGGAACTAAATTTTTTTTCCACATATATACAAAACATAAGATATTACATGCATTTAATTCATATATATTAAGTAATCTCATTTTGTTGAATGAAGGCTTCAAATGAGTAAGAAGATTCGCAAAACTAATAAAACGAGTCGCATGCTTCTGACGATTACAAAAACGCTTAATCTATTTTCATTAGTACTTCCTCAGGCTTTCTTAGTATAGTTTAAATCGTTATGGACAAACAAGTATTAAAGTTGAGGCAAACTATTTTTATTTAAATAATCTCTAGAGATAAGGTTTTTCTTTTAAGCGAATAGAAAATAATATATTTAGTTTTATTAATATTTTAAGTTAATTTGTTACATTTGAAACAGGTAGAAATGTTTTTAAGCTCGTCATTCATTTTAGAAAAAAGTTTATAAATATTATTATTAGAAAAAAATAGATTATTGCCATTCGCAAACGTAAATCTAATTAGATTTGAGGCTTTATTTAAGTCATTAATATAAATTAAGAAAAGAAGTGGCCCTAATATAGAACTTTGTGGAACACCACAAATTATATGTTATTAATCCTTTTGGTAAACATCATTACAGGAAACATATCGTTTTCGGTTTGATAAATAACTTTCGAACCAATTTAATACTCTGTTTTTTATACTATAGTACTTTAAAAAGTAAGATGGTATGATCAACTGTATCAAGTGCCTTTGAAAGGTCAATAAAAATACCAAGTGTATATTCGAAATTTTCCAAAAAATTTGATATCTCACGTAGGCATTGAATGATTGCGTGTTCAATAGAACTGTGTTTTTTAGAGTCAAATTGGTTGTTATATTATAGGTTTTTATAATGTAAATAGTTATATACTCTATTATACATTATCTTTTCTAAAATTTTTCAAAGTAATATAGATAAATAAAGATAAAACAGAAGGTCGATAGTTGCTAATCTTAGTTCTATTACTTTCTTTAAAATCAGTGTAGCTTTTGGGATTTTCAGTTGATCAGGAAAAATTACTTGGTGTATTGAGGATTGGAGAACTTTAAAGAGAATACCTTTTAGTTGTTCAAAACAGTCTATAACTATACTACCATTTATGTCATCGACACAAGTTGCTTTATTTTTTTTAAAGATTTGAAGGTTTTTCAAACTCTTCAACAGATAATTCTGAAGACAATTCATTAGAATTACTGCAATCATTAATTGGTACTTAAAAAACACTAAATACACGAGCTATTTCCTTTGGCTTAAAAATACATTTGTTATTGAATTTGATGACTCGAAGCAGAAAACCTGAGCAGGATTTTTGTTTTTCACTAATTTCTCTCATTATTTCCCAAGTGCGTTTTGAGTTATGTTTATACTTATTGAGTAGTTCAGAGTATTAGCTTTTTATTTTAAGATTTTGCAAGTTTTTTCAAACAGATACTTAAATTTTTGTATATTTTTTCATTTTTAGGCCATTTTGTTTATAAGTATAAATAATTTTTGCGTAAGCTTAGATGAATTTTTAAGTTTTTGGGTAATCCAAGGTTTATATGAGTTATTTGGATTGATTGTTTTTTCACTAAATGGAAAATTGGTATCGCAGATAGAGTACAATGTGCTAAAAAAGTTATTGTAAATAGAGTTAGCGTTGTCATTAAAATTTATACGCTTCCTATGAAGCAGTAATAATTGTTCTTTAAACTGGTTAACATTTGTATGGTTAAAAGAACGTTGTCTATGTTTGGCTTGCTTTAATTTTTGTTGAGGGCTTGCAGTTAAATATTAGGAATATAGGAAAGTGGTCAGAAATATCAGTTTCCAAAACATCTTTTTGTATATCATTATTAAGTATATCTGTTGTAATGCTGTTATCGATAATAGTAGCTGTATTAAATTGTAACTCTTGTTGGACAATTTATTAAAGAAACACCTCCCAAAATTAAGTCAAAAATTTTTTATAACTTTATAATCATCACAATAGGAAAAAGCATTTATGTTAAAAGCTCCTAAAAATATATTTATATTTTATTTTTTTGTCCCTTTTTTGAATTTAATTTGTTTAAAAAATCTGCTCAAGTTCTCGCTTAAGCCACCAAGTACTCGATAACAACAACTGAGGAGGATGTTTTTGTTTAGTTAATTCTTAATGTTTAAAGCGCTTTGAGATGATATAAGTTGTTAATTTATTAGTTATTTCTTTATTTGTTTTATTGTATTATGCTTTGTATACTTATATAATAAAATCTAAAAAAATAAAAGAAAATTATGAAATGTTATAAATTACTTAATAACTGCCTGAAAAAAAAAAAAAAAAAAAAAATAGAATCCAGAAATGGAGGACTAACTTTAGATAACATTTACTTAAATTAAACTGTCTGTTAAGAAAAGGAAACAATCTTGAACTGGAGCGTTAACCTTAGGCAACATTACTAATACTTAACTACAAAAAAAAAGAGAGGGAATGGGGGTGGGTGGGGCAAGGTGAATTCTTAAAAAGTACCAACTGTCTCCTTAAAAAAAAAAAATTTTTCAAAAACTAAAATTTACCCGACTGAAATGTGTCAAATACCCGATTAGCCAACTAAATTCGTCAAAAAACCAACTATAACTTGAAAATAACTTTCTTTCTTATTTTTTTATTAGAGGGAAGGGGTTAGTGGGTGGAAGACCCTTAAACTCCCCCTCCTCCGTAAATTTTTGAATTACACAATTGTTTTGAGACTTTATTTCTAACGAGAGATATCAAGTTTTTTTTTCAAGTTTTTATTCAAGTAGAAAGTTATATCTGCTTAGATTAAAATAAGATATTATTTATTTAAGTCAATATAGGTAATAGGAACAATCTCTGAGGCCTGTATTTGATTCCTTACGTATTAATTCGTCAGATATGAAACATTACCGAAAAATCAACGAGGTTTTTAGCCACGTTTGTGAAAATTATTATACTTATTAAGGGAGATCACTCCCCAAATTTAAATACAGACAATAAAAGAAAACTTTTTAAGTAATCTAACATACAATTTAATGAGAACAAAAAAATTACATTTTTTTTTTTTTGGTTAATGATTGTTGTATATACCCCAAAAAACTCCCAAAATAAGGAGAAAATATGATTTGCGCCAGCCAAGATTCAGCAAAAATTAATAAAAAAGGCGAAGTGAAACTTTGGTATTACATTTAGAATAGTTGCATGAGTGTTTTAAATAAAACAGATTTTGAAAAAAATAATCTGGGTCTGAAGACATATCCGCTAAAAATGGTATTATAGAAAAGGTCAATTTTTGAAAAAGTAAAACAACCATACTAGTTTTTTTCTTGAGATATCAAAATTCTGTTCCATTTTAAACACAGGTCTTATTAAAAGGAAGATATGCTGAAAATTTGAGACAAAAAGCGGAAGCGGTTCTCTTGCAACATTGGCCGGTAAAATGAAAATCCTCAAACTGAGAAAACGCTAAAAATATAAAATTATTAAATAAAAAAATCTCCAAACATAGTAAATATTACATTTAAGACTCTAATTTAAATTAAAAACTTCTTTTTTCATATAATTTGCTTTCATTTTCTAAGATTTTGTTACTTTTCTTCAATTTTTTAGCCCTTAATTTTTAACGACGCAATTTATTTTTTGGCGTTCCTCGATAGATTGATCATTTAAAGTGGGTTTTGTTTATAGCGTTTGAACAGTTTATTGAATAATAGCCAGAAATCATGTTAAGTTTTTCATAAATTAGGATTGACGATTTCATCCCAATTTTAAGAACCTGATTCCACCGAAAGGTGTTCGGAGAAACCACGAGTGTTTGGAATTGTTGGATTATATCAAGGATGATCGTTACTTATTAGAAAACGAAAATAGAAATGAAACTGATGGCACAAGTGACGAAAATGGAAATGATAGCGAACAGAACAATGCTGAAATACAGCCTGATTTAACACCAACTGTGGCGGTTGAAGCTACAGCCAATCCTTCCAATACCATTCCATCACTGACAAATGTTTCCGATGATCCATTGATTAACAAGGACGCAACGTTTTTAGATGCACTGCAGAAGGTGTTTGAGGAAAATGAAACTAGTATTAGTTTCAAGCCACATCTAAAAAAATAAAGTCAGCTTTTTACGAGGCTCGAAAAAGCGTCAAGAAACGAATAAAAGAGGCTCATGATAATACCAATGTTGAGCAAGAAGATGAGGGTAATATATTTGACATTTTACAAAATATGTAAAGAGAGAAACTTATTTGAACTGAACTTCTGTTAATATTTCTTCTTTGGAATTTTGTACTTCTTTATTATATATTTACTTGTTTTCAGACACTAATATATATGTTAATAATTAACAAAAACATTACTTAGTTATTGCTTTAAGTATTTAAAAAAACTCGAAATTTTCCAACATCCCTGGTTATTCCAGCCCCTGCTTATTAAGTTTTAGTGATATTTCCAACCCCCCCCCCCCGCCTATTCCAACCCCCTCCTTCTATTAGGCACCAAAGAGTAGATGCAGCGTCGTAGACACCAAACTTTAGCACTGTAATGGTGACAAATTTTGTTTTCGGTATACGATTCAAAATTTTTCCATTAAAGGACTCATTCGCATTTTGTGTTTTGCCATGAAGACATTTTTAAAGCTCATCATCTTTAGTGTGGTCCTCAAAAACAGGTCTTATTTTGTATACAAACTCTAAAGGAAGGCCAGGGCCTGGCTTGTAAGTATCGGTTTTATTTACTTTGTCTCTGTTGAATTTACACCAGCTAGTTGGACAATGTGGGTAGTGCCAGTTGTTATCTTTCAATAATGCCACGTGAAAAGAGTTACAAGTGCTGATGATTTCATGGCAACTAAACTACCAGTATTTTGTCTAATTGCTACATCAAAAAATTTTTGCAATCGATCAATTATTCCATATGTCAATTTTCCATGACCACTCACTTTTCGAATTCGCGTTCCAACACGCTTCAGATAGTGCCCAACACATTCCAATTTAGTTACTTGAGTGTCAGGATAAACATCCTTGACAATATTGTAGCTTTTACTATCTCCATCACCCAAAAAGTTAACATATTTTAGTTTATAGTTTTGAATCGATCGCTGGATGCGACTGGCTCCTTCGCATTCCATTCCACTTGCAGAACCAATGACGTTCATTTTACAAATATGTAAATTTTTCCACTTAGTATAAGCAGTAGAATTTCTTTTAGCAAGGTTTTGATTTAAAGAGCACTTTCTGAAAAATCGACACATTACCTCAACATCTAAAACTTTTCCACTGTCCAATGAGAGTGCAGCAACCACACCATTTAATGAGGAAAATCCCCTACGCTGCCATGTCCTCTCACACGAACACCAATATCAAAAATCTCATCTTCATTTTGACAATTTTGTCTTAAATCAGCTACAGCATCAGACATTGTTTCCTGTGCAACTTCCTCTGTAATATTAGCTATTTTTAAAACAAGTTTATCATAGTTTTTGGCGTCATTGGTTTTGGCATGTTTATGAGGGTTGTAAATTTTTGAATTCCAGAATATCCTATTCTAAGAGTTCTCATTGTGTATATAGTACGTGTGTTTATATCAAAGATTCCTTTTTGATTTAATAATTTTGAAGTATAAAAGTTATTTTGATACTTACATTTTGAACAAAAAATTGAATGCTCACATGCAAGTCCTCGCTTTTTGCTTATGTTTTCATTTATTGCTAAAGTTGTTTGAAAGCAAGTGAGGCAACTTAAAACTGATACAGCATCTGACATAATAGAGCAGTCAATTATTCTATAACCTATCACATCTTTGTTTTGAACATAACGATTCTTTTGTTAAGTTTAAAATAGGTTAAAGCTTGCGAAAAGTAGAAGTCGACGTGTTAAAGATGTCTGTTTGTTTATCAACAAAAGATTCAATATTATCATTTAAAAGGTGATTTAAATTATTTTAAAATTTCACTGCCACGTAACACATTTCAATTAAAAATCCTTTTTTTTTTTACTGCTCGTTTTGTTCTTGCTTTAACTCTATCTACTTTTACCATGTTTAAAAACTTTAAAAAAATCTATTTCTGTTTCGATAAAAATTGTGCTGGAACAAACTTTAAAACTATTTTTTATTACTTATAATTTTATAAATCTAACAAGAAGTTCTTTAAATCTAACAAGAAACCAAATAAGATTTTTAGTTGCGAATTTTATCTAAATTTTCATTGCTTAATAAGACATTTATTGAGGCGTACTACAAGATGTAACTTTTAAAAAACGACATAGTTACTACTTGCAAAAATGCAAAATTTTGATACTTAGAGGAATTTTCATACATAGCCACTACCATTTTTGAAATCCTAATATATTAATGTATCTAAACCAGTTAAAAATTTTTTTTTGAATTTTGAAACTTTTTGGGGGTGCATCTCCGTTAAAACAATAGATAGGCTAATATAACTTTTATACTTCGGTAAGAAATAAACCAAAAGCTCATTTTCGACAAATCGAGATTTACTAATTCGGCGATATTTAAAGCTTATTTATACTGAAAGTTTTTGATTTTCTCAGTGACTGAAAAAATTATTTTCTACCTTTACGACCGATTTTCACTGATATTTTTTTTAGTTTTGAGGTTTGTGCTGACAACAAATAAAAACTAATAAACAGATGGGAGGGGATGGGGGATCTTAATAAGCTTGGTGTGGGTGGAAAAATTTTCCAAAAAATAATAAACTTCTTCCCTTTTAATAATTATACGTATGTTTTGAAATTAAAAAAATGCCTAATTTAAAAGTAAAGTAAATTATCACAAAAAGAGAGTGGGATAAAGTGGCGTCACCCCTTCTTTTTTACTGGCCAATATCGAATTGTATACGACAATTTTAAATATATTTGGCAAAATTTGACGTAATGAAGTCGGCAAAAGAAAAAAATTAAGTGATAATTTTTGTTGTTGGTAAATACGCTCATGGCACAACCCCCTCCCTCACTAATTCTCCAAAAAAAACAGCTCTTTGAGTCATCTATATGCAAACTTTATTATAAATTTTTTCAGAATAAACTTTAAATAATTATCATTCCATTTAATTAAAAACATTACCAGCTATAGTGTCACTGTATACATCTAAGTGTTGTTGAATATATTGGTTTTTAAAAAATGCTTTGGCCTCGCTGTTGAATTTACCTTCATTTATAAAATTATCTACTTTGTCGCTATCTCGTCTTAAAAAAATTCCGTTAATGATATTAAATAATTGGAATAACATCTTGTAGGGTTTATCATTTTGGTAGTAAGGACCGTTTACACTTGTATATACGAAAGATTTCAATATGGAAAGAATCACTCAACTCACCAATCATCCAATTTCCATCTAAATAAACAGTATTATCTATTTGAATGACTACTCCGGAGTAAAAAACGTCATGCATTCCCTCATAATGCTTTTTAAACGCAAACCGAACCTCTGCATTTGCAAGAAGTTCGGTGTTATGGTACGTGCCGTCAATTAAAAAGCTACCGATGCTATCGCTGCCTCGACCAGTGATACACCCCTTCGATAAAGCTAAAATATCAAAGGTCATATCAAACTTTTCACCATTTTCTATATAATAACCAACTGCTTTCCCAGTAATATCGATGGTGCTACTGTAGACTGAATCTTTTTCAGCATCGATCAGGCTTGACTGATTTTGCTCAATCGATTCAGCAGTTTTGTTAAAATTTGTTTGGTTATGATATAAAACCATTGAAAATTTTCCTGAAATCTCACCATTAATGTTCCACATTCCTTCTAACTCGTAGAAATTTGTTTTTAAGAGGATAGTTCCTTCGTAATAAACTGTGTGTTGACCAACGTATTTCTTTTCCATTTTAATAACGCAATTTTCTATAGAGTAAGTACCTTCAACATTGAAAGTACCAACAACGTCATCACCATGACCAAATACTTTTCCGTCGCATAATTCAAAAAGCTGAAAAAATAAAATTCAAGTTGTAAAACAATATTTAAAACATGTCCTAATTATTTCTTTAAATTATTTAAACCTGTTGCTTCATTCACTTTCAAGAAATACTGGAAAACATTGGTAGCAAGAACGTATTCCGTACACGGAAATATATATTTTTTTGAAGTTATATTAGTGTTTTTAACGAGTAATTTAAACCTTTTATTTATTATTATTTTACAGTACCTTACCATTAAAATCATTTAAATGAGTTTTTATTCTTATTTGTAAAATAAAGTCAATGAACTTGTGAATCAAGAATTAACAAAAAAGTCTATACCAAATAAGTTTTTACCTAGTCTCTTATACAATTACATTTATTTCCCTAAGAAATAATTGTTTAATAAATTATTGTTTTATGGAGATAATACCTCAAACTGAATAGGATGTTCACCGTTTTGATAATAAAATGCAGTCATATTTCCAAACTTTGAACCACCGGTAAACAAGGGATTTTTTGTTTTGATTTCATCGGAAGAATTATCAGTTTCATTGATTTCCATTTTATGGTATGCTTTAATGATCTTGTGAAAAAATTTTTTTTCAAATTATTTAAAAACTTCTGTTTTTAAAATTAAGTTAATTTAAAACAGCAAAACTTTTTATGCGCTAAATAAACACATCATATTATTATTACCTATTGGTAAACTAGAAATTATTTATAAATTTACAAATAAGATTGACATTAAAGGCATTATGTGTTGAATAATTAATACCGTTTGAATATAAATGAAAAACATAAAATGTTATAAAAAACCATCACTCGTTGTTATTGTGACTTTATAATAGTGTTTCCATGATACTTTATGAGTTATTTGTTTAGCTACAGGAAAGATTATAAAAAGGTTTAAAGTTTAATAAATTGTTTTAGTCATCCGTTACGAATGCTTCACGCTAAGTAAAGTTTTGCGTTTTATCATGAGTTAATAAGCAACAACAACAACAAAAAAAAACTACTGGCATAAAAAGTATCAAAGATCACTGCTTTTAATATTTTCTATAAACGCTTACTTCTTGATATTAATTAAAAAACAATTCTTGTTAGATATACAATTCTTGTTAGATATACAATTGCATTAGGCTAAACAAATATCAATTCTTTCAAAATATTTTAAACATATGCTCTGCTTTTTCGCAAATTTTATGGTAAGCCTGATTTGAGCTAACTTAAATTTGATTTATTTATCTTCTTGCTTTGTTGAGGTTAAATATTTATAATTTTATTAATTATACTAAATAAAAATAATAATTAAACTGTATAATATTAAATCCTCCAGCCCATAATGCACACTAAATAATTCGTTTTTGTAAATCTATTGGTTTTTTTAAATTTTGTTTATCAAAAACATTATTAAAAAGAAAATAAGCTTCATTACTCTATATAATTTTTTTCAAAACTCAGCATTTCAACTTTTCAGGAAGTAATAAAAACATAGAAGCATTAATTTTTTTTATGAAACAAATGAACTATTCTTACTAAATTTTTTTGTTTTAAGAGTTAAATAATAATTATATAGTGCGAAAATAAAAATAAATCATTTTAATGAAATGACTTGTAAGTTACCTTAATTAACGTGTTTAAAATAGTGACTAACGTTGTATTTAAACAAAGATGACTATATACATTCACACACACACACACACACACACACACACACACACACACACACACACACACACACACACACACATATATATATGTATATATATATATATATATATATATATATATATATATATATATATATATATATATATATATATATATATATGTATATATATATATATATATATATATAATGCGGTAGTGGTGTAGTGGTAAAGCGCTCGCTTCATAAGCGAGAGGTTCCGAGTTCGATCCCCACCACGTTCCTGGTAGTACCGCGCTCAACTTGTTTCTCCGCGCAGCGGCCTTGTTTGTCAAGGGTCGTGTTTTGGAGCTATAGAGTTGAGAGAGGGTTATTAACCACTAATAAGTAGCCTCTTCCTCTGTAGTGGCCTTCTCGGCCTTGAAGAGGTGAATATAAAAAAAAAAAAAAAAAAAAAATATATATATATATATATATATATAAATATATATATATATATATAAATATATATATATATAAATATATATATATATATATATATATATATATATATATATATATATATATATATATATATATATATATATTGTAAAATAATCTTTTAAAAATGTAAATAAATTTTAAGAAACATGTCAAGAATAAAAAGCATCGCGTTGTTTTAAAAATAAATAAATGTGTATATATATATATATATATATATATATATATATATATATATATATTATATATATATATATATATATATATATATATATATATATATATATATATATATATATATATATATATAATACACTCATACATATAAACTTTTTTTTTTGATCAAAAATAAATAAAACTCTTAGATTGACTGCGTGGAAAATAAAAAATTATATCCTTGTACAAAAAATTTATAATTGTGGTAATCAGTTTACAGAACGAAAATATCTAAAATATTTCAAAAACTATTAAATTTTCAGAACAACGGCTTTTAAAAACATTATCTCTAATAATTTTTCGATTTTATTGTCAGACTCTTTTTGTTTAACTTATCCGTTCATTCGGCGCAAGTAAAGTTTTGTTAGCTTTTAAACTGATCTAAAAATGTTCTGATCTAAATTTTATACAAAAAGTATAAAAAAATATAGGTTTATTGATTATTTTTGATTAAAAGTAGAATGAAATTTTTAAAATCTAGTTTAAGTCGTCAGTTCTGCGCATTTATTTAAAATTTGAGGAGTGTTTTAAATATTTTGCACCCTTTTCTTAAGTATATATATAAATACATTTATATATATATATATATATATATATATATATATATATATATATATATATATATATATATATATATATATATATACATATATATATGTATATATACATACTTATATACATTATTATTATGATTCTTTTTTTTATATATAAGTTGATTAATAATTATTTAAAAATAAAACTTTTTTTGATTGTGTGTTCGGGTTTTCTTTAATCATGGTAAAGTTGTTTTAATTCTACATGGAATACGGCTACAAATATTGTATATTAAAAATTTCTTATTGACAACAGAATACTTGTCTAATTTTTGGTTAATATTAAACTATTTTAAGAGAAATATACAGTACAAAATGCAAATTAATGAAATATAAAAAACTGCTCAAAATGAATAAAATGTAATTTCAGCATAAGTTACTTTAGTGTGTTTTGTTCACCATTTTTAAATCTCTTTTAAAAACCTTTGAGCGTAGCAAATAGATATTTTTTAGATAGATGTACCTTTTATTTTTGTTAAAATGTTTACTTGTATGAATATTCAATTTTTTTTATAAATAAAATTTTTTTTCAACACAAACTTTATGTAAACTGTTGCTAGGCTACTCTATATAGTCATATTGCATAGTCACCTTGATGTGATAAATATAATATTATATATCATAATGATGTGGCTATGCATTATGACTGTCACTGTGTACCCAAACCATGATCAACCCTAAACTCATGTACCCAGAAAACCCTTTTAAGGGATGATAGCCCATATTTAGTGGAACATTTAGATATATATTTGGAAATCAAACTACTACGTCCGAGAAAGATATTTTGATTTTAAATTTTGAAGCTAATAGGCCTAAAAAATTGCAAAATGACAGGGGAATTTTCATTTTTTAGCATTTATTATTTTTTTATAAAAGTCATTTCATAGTTGTGACAACAAAAGAAACATTCTTATGTATATAAAACAACATTTCTGAATGAAAATATCACATCGGGAAATAACTCTTCAAGATTACAGTATTCTTAATTTTGGTTTGAAAAAGACCCTTTCAACTAAAATAAATGCTTGCTGTTGAGATCTACAACACAATTCAGATGCTTCTTTTCATATTCTGGATGACTGGGATCATGTTTGTATTGTTGCCAATGTATATTGAAGTTGTGATGCAAAGATTCTGTGGACTGTTCAGAAAATACTCCAAGGCTTGACTCGTGGCAGTCAATAAAATGCTTCACATGAAAAAAGACTGCATGCACCTTTGGGGTGATAGAGGTGTTTGGCAACTTCAAGAAGGAACTCTGGAACTCCTTGTTTTGTCTGCAAAGTTGAGAGAAAGATTATTTCCAAAGCAAGAATTCACAAACCTTTCAAAACATCTGAAAGTTTCAACAAAAGGCATGACATTGAATGAAGAGCTTTGTTCAGTCAGATTTTGTAGAACATCTGTATGCTTCAATAGCTTTTGACAATCATTTCCAGCGAATTGGGCACCATGAAAAGGCTGTTCCTGAATACGAAGAGCAGCAGGCCATGTTTGACACAAGTTTTTGTAGAGATGATTTACTACTCCAAGAAGAAAATGTAGCTTCATTGGAGGGATAAAGTCCAATACGAGTGTTTGATTGTCCAAGCAAATAATTGGTTTGTGAACAACATTGTTGAACTCTTTTGCTTTAATCAAAAATTGACTCACTCCTTTGAAATGCATCAAAGTCAGCTTGAATGAAACCAAATGTTCTGGGCTTCCACAGATAAGAAGATTTTTTGAATCTGCATCACACCATGTACAAGGGTGAGCACAGGCATGAGACTGAATTCAGTTATGAGATTCGCTACTTTTATGTCACATGAAACAACAAAAGAAATTTTTTGCAACTGGAGCAAATTTAAAACGCTTTTCAAGTTTTCATAACTCTCTGGTAAAAATGCAAAATCCCATGGTAGGTTTTCAGAAACAGCAATTAATAAATGGCGCTTGACACCTGTGTCTTTCGCAACACACTTTGAGGAAGGAGAAGAATCCTCTCTGTCTGCTTCAATAACTCCAAAGGATACTTTCAAAAAGCCATCTCCACCATCAATTCCCACTTTGATCAATGGTTTCCAGAAATATTTCTGACTTTTGAAATATGGTTGACAATATCAGACACATCTTTGCAGTGAACAACAACTCTGGTTGAATATTTCTTTGTTGAGTCTTGAATGTGGTTTGAAGTGAACTATTCTGCTAGAGTCTTTCCAAGTGACTCAAACTTGTCATGAAATTTTTTTCAACAGTCTGATGAGGAGTGGCTTGATTTAGTGATGATGCAAGTTTTTTCATGCCACAATTAGAAAGTCCAGTTTCATTTTGAGCCTTGAGCATATCTATAACTGTTAGCTTTTTCTCAAAAAACAAACAGCTTTTCTATTGTGGCCTTTGGCTTTGTTAGGCATTTTTGCAACATGTTCTTGTGTGTTGTGAATATTGTTTATTTTTTGATATGCATGCTTTTTCCAAGAAATTTTTTGAAGAAAACACCACAAAAATAAGACACTGAGTGAAACACTAATGTTTTCACTTAAAATCACTTCTAAATGTTTTCCCCATAAACAAGTTGAGTAATAAGTTCTGTAAAAATGCAAAATCCCATGTCTTTTTGCAATTTTTTAGGCCTATTAACTTCAAAATTTAAAACCAAAATATCTTTCTAGGACGTAATAGTTTAATGTCCAAAATTATATCTAAAAGTTCTACTAAATATGGGATATCATCCCCCAAAAGGGTTTTCTAAGGAAATGAGTTTAGGTTTGATCGTCATTAGGGTACACAGTGACTATATATATTATTGCCTAGCAATAACTTACATAAAGTATATTTTGTATAATATGTAAAACATCTTATTTATAATATATATAAATATGTTATTTATAATATATGTATATATATGGTATACAAAAAAAAATAATCGTACACTTAAAAAAAAATCATAATTTTTAAGATTGCATCAGAAAAATGAGTTTTCCGTTAAATTATTTGGAATTATTTTTGATATTTTATTAAGCAATGTTTTAAGAATTTATTTCTGCATTGGTGAACTAATTGTCTTTCAAACCTATTGAATTTTACACAATTGATATAATGATGCATAAAATTGACTGCAAAAAAAAATAATCGTACACTAATAAAATAGGTCGTTATTTTAAAGTAAATCAGGCGAACTGAACAATCAAACTAGTAAGTAAAGTTAAAAGTAGTAATTTTTTAAATACACTTCCGTTCTAGAAATAAAATAAAATATATTTAAATAGTATTTCAGCAAAATGGCGTCAAAAAAAAAACATTTGTCTTTCCATCAACGGAGCCTCGTTGTTGATTTGAAAAATCAAGGAAAATCTGCTAGATACAAAAAGAAACAGGAATTCCTTTTACGACAGTGTCCTCAATTGTTAAGAAGCATAATCTGATTGGAACCGTTGCTAGTGTGGCTGGTAGAGGACGAAAACGCAAGACCACTAGTGCAATTGATCGCAATATCATTATTGTGAAAAAAAAAAGATTTGTTTCGGCAGTTAAATTAGCTTTAAAAGTTCAAGAAAATCACAACATCACAGTGACTCCTCAAACAATCCGAAATCGTATTAGAGAACATGGATACAGAGGTAGAGTAGTTCGAAAAAAACCTTTTTTAACTGCAAAACAAATGAAACGTCGATTAGAATTTGCAAAGTAGTACGAAAAAATGCCGATATCATATTGGAAAAATATTTTGTGGTCAGATGAGTCAATATACAACCTTGTTTCATCGGATGGAGTCCAGAAGGTGTGGCGAAAAAAAGGAGAAGCTTATAAATTGAGTTGTTTGAGAGGTAGTGTAAAGCATGGAGGAGGAAATGTGATGGTTTAAAGTAGTATGAGTTGGAAAGTAGAGGGGAAATTAACATTTATTGATGATAAAATGAATGCTTCAATGCATTGTGAAAATCTCAAAGCCAACTTGCGACCATCTGCTAAAAATTGAGAATTGGAAACAATTTCATACTCCGGCAGGATAACGATCCAAAGCATACCGCTAAGAAAACAAAGGTATACTTTGACACAAATAGCATCAATGTTTTGGAATGGCCATCTCAAAGTCCGGATTTAAATCAAATAGAAAATTTGTGGTATATTTTGGACAGAAAAATTGGCGATCGAGCATTTAAACGCAAAGAGGACTTGAAAGTAGCTATATTGAGCGCATTGGGTAATATAACAACAGAAATGACCCAAAATTTGGTCAACTCAATGCTAAATCGTCTAGCTGAAGTCATCAAGGCCAAAGGAGGCCCCACTCGATACTAATCTCCACGGAGTTTGATGATTTGACATTATTTTTGAACTGTACGATTGTTTATGCATTCAATTTTATGCATCATTAAATCCATTGTGTAAAATTCAATAGGTTTGAAAGACAATTCATTCACCAATGCAGAAATAAATTTTTAAAACATTACTTATCAAGATATCAAAAAAAAGCAACCAAATATTTGAACGGAAAATTCATTTTTTTGACGCAATTTGTACGATTTTTTTTGCATACTGTATATATATATATATATATATATATATACATTATTTATATATATATATATTTATAAATATATATAATTTATATATATATATATAATTTATATATATATATAATTTATATATATATATAATTTATATATATATATATATATATATATATATATATATATATATATATATATATATATATATATATATATATATATATATATATATATATATTTATATATATATATATAAATATATATTTTCATATATATATATATGTATTCTATGTGTATTATATATATATATTATATATATGTATTATATATATATATATATATATATATATATATATATATATATATATATATATATATATATATATATATATATATATATATATATATATATATATATATATATATATATATACACAGTGCTATCAAAAAAAAAATAGATGCAGTAAAATTTTGTTGCTTAAAGCATATTTAGTAGGGTGTTTCATATTTTATCAACTAAAATTAAACATTAAAATTTAACTCACGAATCGATTTATAAACTGACCATTTATATGAAAACAAGTTTGAGCAAAAAAAATATATATGTATAATTTTTAGGGTCCCTGCCAGTTCGATTTTGGGCAAAATATTGCTGGGTGTTTTAAACACCTTGTGGGGACCTTAAAATTTATCCTATAAAATTTTTTATTTTTTAAAATAATATATGTTGGATGGAATATTAATTACATAAGAAACATGTTGAAAAACTTAAGATACGCCTCCGAGTCATAAAATATGCCACCGAGTTAAAAAAATGGTTTTTGTAAAGAATTTTTTTTTCTTTAACTAATTTTAGAAGATTCTGTAGAATAATTTCTTATCAATTAATGTTCAATCCATCATATATTATTTAAAAGAATAAAAAATTTTATAGGATAAATCTTAAAGTCATCGCCAGGCATTTAAAACACTCAACATTTTTGCCCCAAATTGAACTGGCGGGGACCCTAAAAACTATATATATATACTTTTTATATATATCAATTTATAAATCGATTCGCAAGTTCAATTTCAAAGATTGATAAAATATGGAACACCCTAATACTTAAACTACTATAAAATAGAAACTCAAGAAGATATTGAACAAATTTTATTTTATTTGCCTGAAAATCTTTTTTAAAAGAATCTTGCACATTGGATGGCATTACTTAAACATAAAATTGTATATAAAAAAAATTATCGAACATATTAACAAAAGATAGCAATAAAAAACTGCAATATGTAAAAAATTAAAGCAACAATAATAACATTTAAACTAGAATTTAAAAAATTTCCCACAAGCTTTTTTGCATCGATTTTACAAGATTGTTGCAGATTTTGTTTGGAACTCTTCCCTAAATGGTATCTAATTCTTGCTTTAGGCTATTTACTGATCATATTTGCACCTTAACTAATTCTTTGTCCATCCAAGCCCAAATAGATTCAATTCGATTCAAATCTGGTGATTGAGTTAATATTTTCTTTTACCCATGCTTTTGCTGTCTGTGCTGTGTGGACAGGCACCAAATCTTGTTAAAATTGCCACCATTTGTGTTGATCAATTAGCATGTCCACTAATGGAATCATGCAGTTCTCTAGCGTCTCTAGATATGTATGTTGGTTGATTCAACCTGTGTAAATGTTACACACTCCTACTCCATTAAACTAAAAGCAGCCCCAAACACCAAAACTGCAACTTTCCTTTGCAAAATGCATATAACTCTATTTGACAATATATGTTTTTCACGGTTTTCTTTGAATGTGTTTTGCTGAATGCGTTGGTGAGTTCACAATAACTTAGCATCAGATTGACTCTTAATGCAGTTCTCTGAAATTTTTAATTTTCTTGCTATTTCTGTATTAATGATCATTGAGCAATCCTTCATACTTAATATTTGTCATTTTGTTGCTTTGCATACTGCTTTTCAATCCATTTCTATGTATATTTACTGCTAGGTCTTATCAAATTATTTAAAAAAGGCTTTAAATGTGACTAAACTGGTCACCATAAGAAATTTTATCCCACCTTTTATGGGAAATTGTCAAACTAATATAAATTAAAAATTAATAAAACAATTATGAATAACAGTTGGGTTGACGAGAAAGTAGAACAAAAGTCAATTAAAAAGCTTGTGTGCCTATTTTTTTTTTTTACAACATTTTTTGTCAAAAAGTCAATAGTTAAAACAAGTAACTAAATATGAACTTGTTATTGACATGTTTATTGTAGAGAAATAATTTTCCTGTTGTTCAAAAAAAGTCTTTAGGAAATATGGATGGGATTTTACTATATTATGAAAAAGGAAATTTACTCATTTTTATACTGCGCACATTTTTTTGAAAGAACTGTATATATATATATATATATATATATATATATATATATATATATATATATATATATATATATATATATATATATATATATATATATATATATATACATACAGATATATATATATATATATATATATATATATATATATATATATATATATATATATATATATATATATATATATATATATATGGTGGTCTTCTCCATAAGCTTTCTACTTATGGTATATCTGGTAACATCTTTGAGATTATTGAACCCTTCCTTTAGAATTGTAGTATAAAAGTTGTCCTCGATGGACAGCACTCTTCTTCTTATTCTGTAACTTCAGGGGTTCCTCAAGGTTCAACTCTTGGCCCTATACTCTTTTTAATTTACATTAACGATATTCTAGATATTCTCACATCAAAGGTGACATTGTTTGCTAATGATACTACCATTTATTCTTGTCATATTAGAAGCCAACACTCTTTGATTGCTTGGAGGGGGCATTTGAGCTTAAAAAAGATCTAACTTCTCCTACAGAATGGGACTCACAGTGGCTGGTGAACTTTAATTCAGAGAAAACTCAATTTTTTTCAGGCAATCGTTATCACAATAATTTAGATCTCCCTATATTTATGAACGGTAATGTACTCGATGAGTCATCTACCCTTCACCTTCCAAGATTAACTCCTTCGGATCTTTCTTGGAAACCATATTTCAAATCCATTGCAAAATTAGTATCTGCTAAGGTTGCATCTCTTTATTGAGCTCGACACTTTCTTACTCCAAATTCTATTCTCTATCTCTATAAATCTCAAATCCGACCTTGTATGGAACACTGTTGCCGTATCTGAGGCGGATCTTCTAATGATGCCCTTTCTCTTTTAGACAAGGTGCGAATTGTAAACATAGTTGGACCTGCTCTTAAAGCCAACCTCCAACAATTATTACATTGTCTTAGTGTTGCTTCTCTTTCTCTTTTATACAAATACTTCAATAGGCACTGCTCTAAAGAGCTAGGGTTTCTTGTGCCATCTACTAAAATTGATTCCTGTGTTACTCGCCATTCAATTAAGTCTCATCTTTTCTTTGCGACTGTTCCTAAGTGCTCCAAAAACTCTTATTCATCTAGTTTTTGCCTTGAACTTCAGCTCTTTGAAAATCGCTTCTTTCATCTTGCTTTCCTGATTCATTTAATTTGCAATCCTTTAAGTCGCCCATCAATCATTATCTTGCTCTTCAATCTTTTCTCTTCCAGTAACTTCCAACTCTAATTAGTGGTTGCTTGCAGCCTTGTTGGAAGCGAAGATGTTTTTTAAAAATAAAAACAAAATATATATATATATATATATATATATATATATATATATATATATATATATATAAATATATTTAAAGAGTATTTATGCACAGTATGCATATATATATATATATATATAAATAAATAAATAAATAAATATATATGTAAACCAATATAATATAGCATAAAAATAAAAATAAAATTATAAGTAAAAAAAAAAAAAAAAAAAAAAAAATAGATGGACAAATTTATATTATAATGAATAATTTGCTTATTTTAAGATGGGTTTTCCCATTTAATATGGAGTGCTTCTTTAACTTTCAATTTGTTTTTGTTAGAAGCAGTATCCAAAATTTTAAAACAATTATAGTTACTTAGATTTTTACAATTAACAGATAAAATTAAATACTTATAAACATGATATCGTTTGTCACTAGTAAGAAACATGATATTGTTTGTCACTTGTAAGCTCATGAATCTTGGTTGTCAAGTGTCTGGAGGTTTCTCCAATATAACTGGCATTACATCCAGCACAATATATCTATATATATATATATATATATATATATATATATATATATATATATATATATATATATATATATATATATATATATATATATATATATATATATATATATATATATATATATATATATATATATATATATATATATGTATATATATATATATATATATATATATACATATATAAGTATATATATATATATAAATATATATATATATATATATATATATATATATAAATTTAAATATATATATATAAATATATATAAATATATATATATATATATATATATATATATATAAATATATATATATATAAATATATATATATGTATATATATATATGTATATATATATATATATGTATATATATGTATAAATATATATATATATATATATATATATAAATATATATATATATATATATATATATATGCATAGAGTTAATCCTTCAGTTAAGCGGCCTAAAACAATTTTATTTTTTTGCCTGATGTGCTCTTGTCAGTTGACACTTTTTAAATATAAGGAATATTTATTAGAATAATAATAAAAAAAGGCTTGCTGCTCCATGCCAAAACTTCAAAAGATGCAGCAGCACACTCCATTGCAGCAGCAGGTTATAAAATAGTTGATGTATAGACCGAAACCAACAAATAATTTTTATATTTAAAATGTCTCTGCTGCAGAGAGCGTAACAAGCAAAAATAAAAACTTTTTTTAGTCTGCTTATATGTAGCTTTACCATATATGTATGCATATATATACATATATATATATATATATATATATATATATATATATATATATATATATATATATATATATATATATATATATATATATACATACGCATATATATATATATATATATATATATATACATAGGCATATATATATATATATATATATATATAAATATATATATATATATATACATTATGTTACCATATATGCATGCATGTATATATATATATAAATATGTATATATATGTATACATATATATATATATATATTTATATTCATATATATATATATATATATATATATATATATATATATATATATATTTTATATATATATATATATATATATATATATATATATATATATATAGTTATATTTATATATATATATATATATATATATATATATATATATATATACACATATATATTATGTATATATATACATATATTTATATATATATATATTTATATATATATATATATATATATATATATATATATATATATATATATATATATTACATATATATATACACACCTTGTGTTACATTGTAAACACACAAATCTAATTCATACTAAGTCAAAATTCAAAAAACATAAAACATGCTTGACTTTGTTCACTTATCTATTATATGTATCATAACTATTCTCATATAAAAAAAGGTTTTTAGCTATAAACACGAATGCGAATATATCATAATTTTTGTAAATTAAGACAAAGTAGTGATAGATGAACTCCATATTTATTTAGAAAAAAAATTGAATACTCAAACTTAAGAACAATTCAAATTTAAGAAAAGATTTTTTTTTTTTAAATAAAAAATAAAAATTACTAAATTTTTACGCTCATATTATTAGAAGAGTTTTGAAAATATAAACCAATCAACCTCTTAGCAATTAGTTGAATGTAACACACACGCAGTTTTCTTATATAGTAATATTAATTTTCTTAATAGTAATATTAAAACATTTTTTTTTTGATTTATGGATCAAATATTCTGTTATCTTCATAAATATTTCAATCTATTAAAAATTTGCAAGTGATGATACGATACTATGTAAAACAAGTGATGATAAGATAATACGTAAAACTTTATTGCTTATTAAATATATATCAAAAAAATTCTTTGTATCTAATGCCAGTTATTATCTTTAAAATTGCGATGTTTTTATTTGAAAAGGCACTTGCGCAGAAGTCAAATAAAAACAAGAAACTTAGTTACACATCTAAAATGTCACAGGGCTTAGTGACGCATTTCTAATAAAAGAATTTAAAATAATTATTGAAAAAATAAATATCGGAATAACCTTTGAATAGTTTTACAATATTAATTTTTTAAATATTTTTATTAACGGAATTAAGTTTGTATACATAATTAAACACAGATTTTAAACAATTTTTATTTTTTAAAAGAATGTTAGTGTTAAAAACACATATTATGGTAAGAACTTTGAAATGCTTATGATAAAAATAAAATGTTAAACTTATACATTATTAACTTAATGATATATTAACACCTTTAAAACTCAATAAGTGTCAATAAAAGTTTTTTCATAATAGTTTTTTCTGGTTTATTTTGGTCCGCAATGAATAATAGATTAAATCATGTTAATGCAGATTTACCCAGTTTTTAATTTAAACAAACCTTATACAACAAATTGAATTTTTATAATTAAAAAGATTTTAATTATAGAAAACACTAGCTACTACCTCTTTAGTAAGATACTTGAATTCATTTTTACTTGTGTGAACTGTATAGAGATTTTACGGGCGTGAACTGTATAGAGATATACGGGTGTGAACTGAATAGAGAACCGACTCACACTATCACGGCGATAATTTTTGTTCAAAAATCTCATAATTGCCAATTTGCGCGTGTTTTCACATTTACAGTGATAGTAAGTGGAAACAAGTTGGACGTTCCAATTATAATTATACTCGTGAATAAAAATTAATTATTATAAAGCTAAAAATCTACAAGTAAAAATATTTTTTAAAGTTAAAATTTGGTTAAACAGCTACATTAAACAATCCTCAAAAATATTTTTACAAAATCATAAAATATAAGTAATCTAGTTAGAATATGTATATACATGTATATATACATATATATTGATATATATATATATATATATATATATATATATATATATATATATATATATATATATATATATATCTATATATATATATGTATATATATAAATATATATATATAAATATATATATATATATATATATATATATATATATGAATATATATATATATATATATATATATATATATATATATATATATATATGTATATATATATATATATATATATATATTTATATATATACATATATATATATATTTATATATATATATATATGTATATATATATATGTATATATATATATATGTGTGTGTGTGTGTGTGTGTTGTGTGTGTATAAGTATATGTTTATATATATATGTGTGTGTGTGTGTGTTGTGTGTGTATAAGTATATGTGTATATATATATATATATGTATAGATATATATATATATATTTATGTATATATATATGTATGTATATATATATATATATATATATATATATATATATATATATATATATATATATATATATATATATATATATATATATATATATATATATATATATATAGAGACACATATACGGAAAAAAATGGAAAGAGACGGAAAAAAACACATCTAAACTTTTTACAGTAGTTGTGTGAATAAGATATAATAAGAAAGAACAAAAAGTTCAAAAAGTTTTCGAGCAAGAGGTAATCCACTGTTTTTCAGAGTGGTAGCCCTCTTTTCAAATATAAAATATCAGATTGAGCAATATGTAAATCATTGGTGAACCCTGATAATGACCACAACTTATTCAACCAACCAACTTGCAGCTCTAGCAGCCAACTGGCCAGGCCAAGGTCAAGGTAACCGTTCAGCTGCTTCTCAAAAGCTTGATGCTACGATATCAAAACTAGTAGCCACAGTTATCATACTTCTCACCTGCGTATCTGTTCTTGAAACTGAAAATATTACTATAAAAACAAATCTTTTTCAACAGCCAAAGTCAGCATCTCCGAGCTTGTCCACAATTCTTAACTGGGCAGGCGCAGTCAAGCACGGTGCAGAAGGCAATAAAGCAATCATCACAGCTGTCAACAAAAATGCCATAATCGTAGAAACAAAATCAAAAACAGCTATAGTTGCAGGTCTTCTAAAATCCTCTGACAATAATCAGAGGCTAATTTCAGTTCAAAAAATGCTCAAAAAAGTTATCTATAATGTTGCTTTTAAAGTTGTTGGACATTTAACAAAAAAAATCAGCAATACCACCAGTTTAACTACAATAGCAGCTGAACCTAATGAATTGATCATCATTGTGTTTGATTAGAATGAGCACCACAATGATCTCTTATCTAATGCAAAGCAACTTGCCTCAATAGACAAATTAAAATCTATCTACATTCGCCTCGACCGCACACCTCTCGAACAAGAAACATTCAACAACTTAAACAAAAAGCGTGCTACAGAAAATGCAGAATTATTGGGAAAAGGTTTACTTGACAAATTCTTTCAATTTGTCATCCGCAGCAAAAAAATCAAATGCATTGACACATCCAAAACAGTCAATATCAATGGAGAAGAGAGGAACCCATTCCTCAAATGGAAATCAGCTACTGAAGCCATTCACTCGCTCTCAACATCTCACAAGTTCAACATTCTTTAACAACGCCAGCTCTTCCATCAAAATATCTCATCTTTCGTGCTTCTACACCAGTGCAATCTTCCTCAATCCAATAAAACTCAACGATCTCTCCTTACTTGCAGAAAACAACTCTTTTGACATTATTTTTATCACCGAGACATGGTTCAATGACCAATCAACTCCCTCTCTTCAGAACTACAACCTCTATCGTTCAGACCGTCGCAACCAAATCAGAGGAGGTGCGGCTATATACACAAACAGTAAAATCATCTCAAACCAAATAGAGGAACCCCTACTACACAAAGATTTTATTCATTACTATTCAAAACAATTATGGGTTGAACTAAAACTTCTGAATGAAACTCTGCTCCTAGACTGCATTTATGGACCTCCATCCTCCGGTATCAAAGCCTTCTCAGAGATTTCAAGTGCTATTTTTTATGCCAAAACTTTAATATCGACTAAAAATACAACGGTATTATAATTGCTGGTGACTTCAATTTCCCAGAAATTACTTGGACTTCCAATTCAGTTTTTTACTCTAGTAAAATTGGTTTCATTACTTCATTTGTCTCTCTATTTCAGGATTGTCATCATCAAATCGTCACTGTCCCTACTTTCAAACATGCTAATCACCTAATGACAAACACTCTTGATCTCATCATATTTGACTCTCCATATCGTGTTAGCATAATCAACATCGGTCCTCCACTCTGTTTGTCTGATCAATATCATTGCTCTACCACCTGGCACTACAAACTGGCTTCCAGCGTAAAATTATCACATTTTAACTGCTCTAAATTTATATACGAGCTTGATAGCTTCGAAAAAATCAACAAAGAATTCAATAAGGTTGCCTGGTCATCGATTTTTAGAGACTTAAAGATAGAACGATGTAACCAACTTTAGCTCAAAAAATACAATGAATGTTGTCTTAAATTAGTCTCTCGTATGCCGAACAAACCATCCCCAAATAACAACCATGGAAGACAAAAGAACTATTATCTCTTATTCGTCTTAAAAAATTGCTCTGGGCTCGTAACGTCAGTTCAAAATGGAAAATCACATCCCTGGTTGGGGAATATAGAGAAACTAGAAAGTTTGTTTAAAAATCGTTCTTCTCTGAAATCCTTCAAAGTTGTCAATGATGTCCTTGCCAATGATGTCAATGATGTCCTTGCCAATGATGAGCGTAACCCTAAAAGACTGTTTTCAAACATAAACAGTTAATGCTCTGTAATAAATCAGATCTCATCTTTGTGAATCACCAGTTCCAGTGAGATTATTAGCTCTGACAAAATTACAATAGCCAACTCACTTAACAACCAATTTCAATCAGTTTTCAGCAAAGAGCCATCCAATGACAATCTTCCCCGTTTTGATCGTAGAACTAACACAATCCTCAATAGCATATCTTTCGATACTCTGGCCTCTCTAATGGAACTCTCAGCACTTGATATATATAAATGTCGTGTAGTATCGAAATGTCGGTGTAGATAATGTCAGTCCTCACGTTTTACGCTTTTGTTCTACCTCAATGTCTTCTACACTTACTCTCATCTTTCAAAAGTCATTTGACATTGGTGAAATTCCAAGCTCATAGTCCAAACCGCCTTTATTTAAGAAGGGCTCTAGAATTGACCCATCAAATTACAGAACAATATCACTCACCTCGATTCCGTGTAAAATAATGGAAAAATTAGTTAAAAAGACAATCATGCAGCATCTAAAATCAAACAATCTTTTATCAAATAGTCAACATGAATTTTTAGAGAAAAAGCATGCATTACAAATCTCCTTGAAACAATGGACTTCTTGACTGGAAATATAGCAAGAAAGCTACTAGTTGACGTCGTATTTCTGGATTTTGCTAAAGCGTTTGACAAAATCCCACATCAACAAATGCTTTACAAATTAAAAATATACGGAATCGAAGGCAATCTTCTTAATTGGATAAAAGCTTTTCTACTCAACAGGTCTCAACGAGTCAGCCTTGGCGACACTCAATTGATGTGGTTACCTTTGACAAGTGGAGTTCTGCAAGGATCAGTCTTGGGTCCGATTTTTTTTGTCATTTTCATCAATGATCTGCCGGATGTAATAAGCAAAGAAAATAGTTGTAAGATCTATGCTGATGACTCTAAAATCCTAAGCATTGTCAGCTCACTTGGTGCTCAAGTTCTCCTCCAATCAGATATTGACCAAATTGTTCATTGGACTTGGCTCATAGAGCTAAACGCAAAGAAACGCAAGGTCATGCACTTTGGCCAAAACAAATTAATTCCTTTCAAGTCCTTAATGGAGGAATTAGGCCCTTGTTCAATAACGACTCAAACTACATTGGAAGCAACCACCTCTGAGCATGACTTGGGAATTCAAATTAGAAAATGATCTTAAATTAGAAGCCCAATCCATCATTACCTCATGTAAAGCAAATCAAATGCTAGGCATCCTAAAACACACTGTCCAATATCGTGATGCTTCTTTATGGAAACAACTCTATTCCACCTACATCCGTCCTTTACTTGAGTTTGCAATTCCATCCTGGAACCCTAATTTGGTGAAGGATGAACAAACTATTGAATTAATACAGCGCAGAGCCACAAAAATATCAGACAAAATGAAAAAGTTAGACTACAAGTCCAGATGTTTATAACTTGGCCTATAATCTCTTGTTGAACGTCGGAAACAAGGTGACCTTATCCAAAAATATAAAATTATTAATAACATTGGCATAGTCAACTGGCACTTTCTCCTCATCACAATTCCACCAAAAGCATTTCACAGAGAAAGACTTCACCGTGAAAAGTGCAGCAATAATTTAGATCGTTACCACTTTTTAAACAATTGCATTGCGAATGCATAGAACATGTTAACAGATAAAGTTTTCGGTTCTCCAACTGACAACAGTTTTAAAGCGAGCCTCGATAAGCTTTAATGTTACTACAGCTTGCAACATTCCTTCGTGAAAGTTGTAATATGACCTTCACGAAAACTAACTGTAATCTGAAAATCTATGCTTTGTATTTTGTCAATTATTTTTACTTTTTTTTTTATTTTTACTACTACTACTACTACTACTACTACTACTACTACTACTACTACTACTATATATAAATAATAATATAAAAAAACATATATATATATAATATAAGTATATATATATATATATATATATACATATATACATAAAAATATATATATATATATATACATATATACATATATATATATATATATACATATATATACATATATATATATATAAATATATATATATATATATATACATTTATATACATATATTTATATATATATATATACATATATTTTTATATATATACATACATGTGTATATATATACACATATATATATATAAATATATATATATATATATGTATATATATATATATATATATATATGTATATATATATATATATATATATATATATATATATATATATATATATAATTATGTATATATATATACATAAATATATATACATACATGTGTATATATATACACATATATATATATATTTATATATATATATATATATATACATGAACTATATAAAAAGAATGGCAAAGAAAGAAAAAAAAACTATTTAAACATCGGAACCACGATCGGCAAATCAAGATTTTCTTTATTTTTTCATTTATTTCTTTAGTTTTCTTTCATTTATTTCTTAGGATTATTTATTTTATTATTTATTTATTTTTCTTCAGTTTTTTAGCGTATATAGTTTTACTTATTATTTTTTGTTAGTCTTTTATTTATTTTTAATTATTATTTATTTTTAATGATATATAAATTTTTTTTTATACAGTTACATATTATTTGTTTTTATTTTCATTTTAGCCATTTATTACATATGTTTTATTCTACCGTGTATTATTATTTTTTTTAATCCTTTTTTTTTTTTTTTTTTTTTTTTTGCCAAAGGTAATTTTTTGTTTTGTTTTTAATGTTTGTTGTAACTTTTGTTTTGTTTTGATTTTCTCAGTGTTTTTCTGTTTATATTGTATTTATTTATTTGGTCATAATATTTGCAATATATTTTGATTATTATATTATAACAACTATGATTATATTAATATATTTACTAAATCTTTATAATTTTTTTAGCAGTAGTCGTTTTTATGTCATCGTAAGTTGTTACGTTTTGTCAGGTTATTACTGTTTGTAACTGTAACTTTGTAAGTAAAAACGATTGCTGTATGAAAAGTAATACCGATTTATTTAAATTATTATAATTACTTTATTATTATTATTACTATCATTGTTATTGTTATTATTCTTATTACTATTATTAATATTATTATTATTATTATTATTATTACAAAGATTAATTGTATATAAGTAAACTATTTTTTTAAGGTATTTACTTGAGATTAGTATTTCAATACTATTTGTAAATAGCCGTGAAAATTTATTTTCAGAATATATATGATTAATTATATATATATATATATATATATATATATATATACACATATATATATATATATGCATATATATATATATATATATATATATATATATATATATATATATATATATATATATATATATATATATATATATGTATATATATAGATACTAAACATTCATATGTGTGAGTTTTTGCATTTATATTAAAAGTTAAATACCATGACTTACCAAATTATAATGATGTCATATTCCTAAAAACTGATATATGTTTTCTTTTGTTACCTAAAATATGCAAATATTTTTTTGCAGTAACATTCATTGCAAGTAACATAAAAAAAATAGTTATCAAAGACCTGCTTGTTATGATGCAAGTATATATTTTTCACTGTAAAAGGGCAAATACCTATATGTATAAACTAAATGCATATATATTTGAGTATTTATACTAAAAAAATTAGAGAAATATTAGCATAAAAGAGTATTCTTATTGCATTTTTTACATTTTTGCTGTAATACTCAACAAACTTAATAACAAAGTATAATAAAATATTTTCGTTCAATAATACAATCCAAGTATTTATTTTGTAAGATTATAATAATTTTAGTTTTTAGTGATGTTGATATAGATTAGAATCTACTGACTTACTAAACATTTACAGTTCAATAAAACCGGCAAAGTGCGAAATATAAATAGCTTTTCGAAAGGAATGGTATTAAGTCTGGAACAATTCAAGACAGAAACGAATAAGAGAAACAGTTCTAAAAGCAATTCTGTATTATACACTAAAAAAGCAATTATGTATATATACACTAGAACTATTAAACGCAATTTTTCTGCTTTAACGATTTTTATACGACCTAAAACAGTAATTTCATATATTTTCGAGTGCGTCTAATAGCGATTTTATTATTAGACGCACCCAATATATATATATATATATATATATATATATATATATATATATATATATATATATATATATATATATATATATATATATATATATATATATATATATATACACATATATATATATATTATATATTTATATATATATATATATATTTATATATATAGATATATGTGCATATATACATATATATATATATATATATATATATATATATATATATATATATATATATATATATATATATATATATATATATATATATATATATATACATATATATATATATATATATATATATATATATATATATATATATATATATATATATATATATATATATATATTTAAACAACTTTAAAAAGTATTCTACAGAATAGAGTGCTCAATGTTCTTAAAAGAACAGAGCAATTATATATTAGTAGAAAATCACTTAACCAAATTTTTTTCCATTTGACACTGTGTTACATCAACAAAGATTCATCAGAAATGCATTTCTGATGAATCTTTGTTGATGTATATATATATATATATATATATATATATATATTATATATATATATATATATATATATATATATATATATATATATATATATATATATATATATATATATATATTTATATATACAAATATATATAAATAAATACATAAATATATATGTATATATATATATATATATTTATATTTATATATATACATACATATATATATATATATATATATATTTATATATATATATATATATATATATATATATATATATATATATATATATATATATATATATATATATATATATATATATATATATATATATATATGTATGTATGTATACCCCACATATATATATATTAAATTTTAAAAGCTAACAAAATAGGCTATATTTATTAATCTTCTAAGAACCTTAGAAGGTTACCTCATAAGAAGTCAACTTCAAGAGGTTCATGTGACTTAATGTTTTATTTTTTTTTAATAATAAAATGTTAATTAACATTTAAAAGATGTGCTTATAACATTTTACTACAATCAATTTCAAAAATTATCAATGTAAATTTAATCAAATTATTTTTGTTTAAGATCCAAAAGTTATTATTTTTTTTTCAATACTTATACTGCATGACATATAAGTTGTTTAATTTATTTAACTAAGAAGTTATTTAATACGACTTCTTTATAACATAAATCAAACATTTGAAATGTCATACAGTGATAAATATTAAAACAATAATAGTAATAATAATAATAATAATAATAACTTTAAGATCTTACAAAAAGATATTTCATAAATGTATAAATAATACCTGCAAATTATACATCACTTGTGCCACAAGGTATAAAATTTTATATATGACTACTATAGTAGCTTTGTGGTTGTTAGAAGCTGATGTTCTACGTTTTAGGAATGTTTGTTTTATTTGATATTTTCTGTGTTTGGTTGTGAAACCCCATCTACTAACATATTAACACAGTGTACAAAAAGAAATTTTATTAGAATCTAAATTCCACTTATGTAGAGTTTCCTAATATTGCCAGACATTTTATTATAAGACCAATTACTATTCTATAATAATTAAATCATTAAAAACAATTAAAATCAAAAAACTTGTTTTAAATCATAATTTTTATTCGTCCGATTTAAATTGATCAATTTAAATCAACTGATTTAAATTGATCAATTTAAATCAAAACAGCCCTGTATATCTTAATGAGACAGTGCCACATTATTCTTGGTTTTATCAGTTTTTAAATAATTTTATTGGATATCGTTCATATTTAGTTTTTGCACAACAGTTAACAACTTTAAGTTTATACATTAACTTTAGTCATAACTTAATCATTTATTATTTGATTTATAGATTTTTATAGCAATGCAACATTGAACTTAGCAGAAGCTAAACTGCTGCTCTGGAGACGAAAAAGAAAGACAGCAAAAATAATCAGTCAAAAAAAAGATGGAAGAGACAAAAAATCGTGTATATCTTGGTGTAGATGATTCTTCAGATTATTTTAGTGATGGTTTATCTTCAATTTTATTGAATAATGCAAAAAATATTATTAAACTTAGGGATTTACCTATAACTCCAAACTCTCTGCAGAAGTTCAATGTTTGCTCTGAGAGGTTGAATGAACAAAATTTATTTAATGAAAAGTTTTAATTCAAAAGTCTTTTTGTCTGATGATAGGAAATCTTTATTCATAGCTTTAACTTTTACAATTTTTATATATTACTGTCAAAATGTCAGAGTGTTAATGAACATTTCATTGTGCAATATTTAACATTTTAAAGCATACAAAAACTTTAAAATCCATTTGAAATCAACTCTTAGGTAAAAAAAAAATAGTATTCATATGAGCATAAAGTTTTACCAATTGCTGATTGTTCATTATTATTCATTATAAGTTAATAAATTAAGGCAATAAAATACTTTTATAGATGATATAACTTTTAAAAGGTGTATTATTATTAATATTCAGGATAGAAATATTTCAAAAAATTTATTTACAAACATTTGAGAAACATAGATTTGTATGAATTTTTTTGTTTTACAGTGCAGTCTGTATCTCAAACATTAACGAGAATTGTTTTGTGTCAGTGCCAGAAATCGAATGCAACCAGCAAATTTCATAATTCATTAAATTCTTATGAATCCATTAGCAAGTATACATTTTTATCATTAATAGTTTGTCCCTGGGTTTTTAGTTTTACTTGCTTTGTTAGTAATTGTTGTATGTACTTTTATAAATTCTAAATGTTGTATGTAATTTGTTGTATAATTTCTTAAGAATATTATTAACTTAAATGTTTCAAGATAAATTTGTATCCCCTAAAGATATGCAGATATTATTGGGACAATTGGCAAGCATTAAAATGCAGCTCGGTTAACTACAAAATACATCAAATTTAATTTTAAGCATAATTAGATAGAGTTACAAAGATATGCCAGTTAATGATTTGCCGGACAGAGTGTCATTATCACTAAAAGCAGTAGAGAGTTAAAGTACTCAAGAATAAAAATCAATAAACAAAAAAATACTTAAGCAAATGGTAAATATTTTTTATGATTCCTTTATGCATTTTGTATGATATCTTTATACAATTTATGAACTTTAAACAAAATACTCTTTGAAAGTTTTTTGTAAATGAGATTTTATATTAATTTAAGTCTAACCAAAAGTAACTTTATTTATTGCCAGGTTGTATATATTTGTAGATTTATTATTTGGGACAAATTGGAGTTAAATACGAAGGAGGTTATATATGTTATTACCAAGAATTGTTTTTAAAAATGGCCTAGCTGTATAATTAAAGTATGCATGGAGAGGACAAATAATCGGAATCGGAAAAATGTTGATTGCATATGTTGCAATTAGTGAGTGGTTTAAAAAAATTGTTTTTTCAATTTTCATTACACAATTACTTTCAGTTTGTTATTTTTCTTTGGTGCATAATTAAACAAACAACAAATTTTTTTGCAGAAGCTGTGATGTCAAATAAGCATGTCAAATGGCTAATGCAGGCGTTCGGTAGAGATGGAGGAAAAAAATATGATAGTCGTGGGCACCAAATATCATTAGCTAAACACAATTCAATAACAAGTAATGCAGCCATTATCGACACTACACCTTAAATTTTATTGGGAATTTTTTTATTTAAAACTCAATGTGTTAGTTTTTGGTTTATATTTAGTGTTTGCAATATGTATGTCTAACGAAGATATTATGTAAATTAAATAAATAAATTTTCTACTTGTATTATACATTTTTGTTTTTATTTCTCTATAAATTTCAATTTAGCGATGCAAATCATCTATTTTTAACAACCATCTAATGTTGCATGAAACGTTAGGCCAATATATAACATTTGTTGTTGAAGGTCAGTATATAGCTGATTTATAATAGCATACGTCTAACGTTTTGTACAATATTGGCCCAATACTACAAACGAATTAAGGCCAATGTTGTATACAATGTTGCGTAAACATTGCATAAAACATTGGGCCAATGTTGTACACAACGTTTGGCCAATGCCTAACCATTGATTAAACCTGCATTGGGTCAGCATCAAATTTCAACGTTGGGCCACTGTATCAACATGCATTGGCCCAACGTTTGGTTAATGTAAGCTTGCTAGCTGAGATTTATATATTTATATTGTTTATATATTTATTTTGTTTACATATTTGTACTGTTTTAAATCATTTTGTTTATATTTGTACTGTAATACACAGTATTAGGAATTAGCTAAATTACTCATGTTTATAATATAATATTACCACTCAGAATTTAATTAATTTTATGGAGAACAGTGATGTTAACTCTTGTTTCGAAACATTTACTTCTGAAATAATCTTGATTTTGAATCGCTACGCCTCACTTAAAAAAATTAGTATTGAGAACTTCAAGCGTCGATTTAAACCTTGGATTACAAAGGAAAAATCTTAAAATCAATTCAAATACACAATCTTGAAAAGAAAAAAAAATTGTTGAGATCGAAAGATATTAGGAACATAAACACATTTAAAACTACTTTCAAACAATGTAAATACATGATAATTACTTCAATTAAGCTCATTAAAAAAATACATTTTGAAAGGTACTTTACCAAATATTTAAAAAATCTCCGCGAAATTTGGAAAGGAATTAATAATTTAATAAATGTCAAAAACTCTATTCACTTATCTCCCAACTGTTCACGATATATTGAAACATATAACTGAACCAAATCTTATCTCTAAAAAGTTTAACACTTTTTTTACAAACATCGCACAAAAACAATAATCCAATATTCATTCGTCTTACATAAACTATAAAAAATATCTTAAATATACAAGTTTACATAGTCTACTTCTATCTCCAACCAATATTCCTGAAGTTTCATCTTATATATCTAATTTGAAGCCGAGAAAATCAATAGGCCCAAATGGCATTCCAATAAACATTCTTATTCATTTTAACTATGAATTTTCATATACTCTTCCTAAACTATTTAACATATCATTCATGATATGTTAAATAGTTAAACTAAAACTGCTCTAAACTTTTATGTACTAACTACAGACCTATTTCTCTTTTACCTAACATTAGTAAACTTCTTGAAAAAATTGTATATTCTAGAGCGTACTCTTTTCTTAACTCTTTTAACTACTTAAATTAATTTCAATTTTGTTTTTGTTGAAAACATTCTACCTGCCAAGCATTGATGAGTATAACTGAAAAAATCATAAAGCTCTCGAAACTGGTCATTTTGTTTGTAGTACTTTTATAAATTTACAGAAAGCTTATGATACCGGTGATTAGATTATTTTGATTTCAAAATTAGAACACTATGTTATTCGTGATGTTGTAAGTGACTCGTTTTTAACTTATTTTACAGATCGGAAACAATTTGTAAGTAATAATAGCTATAATTATATAAATAAATCTTTTGTGTGCGGTGTTCCTCAAGGTTCTGTTCTTGTTCCTCTTTTGTTCTTAATTTATGTTAATGACATAAACAACTCTATTCGCTTCTCGTTAATTCATCTTTTTGCTGATGACAAAAATCAATTGCATATCAACAAATTGTGTAATTCTCTATGCAAAAATATAAATTCGAATCTAAAAGATATTGTTCACTGGTTAAATGCTAATCTAATGTGTCTAAAACGCAAAAAAAAATTGAACTAATCTTATTTTCATCTTTTAGAAAAACACACAATCAAAACAACAATTCTACATATAAACGGTTATGTCCTACAGATGTTATCAAATATCTCGGTGTTATGACTAAAATCTCTCGTGGAATTTTCATATTGATGAGCTACGCAAGAACCTCTTTTTTAACAGACTTTTTTTTACAGAAAGTAGAACAATTCATACATACTCTACTATAAACACTATAATGGAAAACTTAGTGCACCATCTTTTAAATTCAGAAGTTTGATAAAAACTCTGTTGTCTATCAATGCATTTGTGAATGGAACAAGAGTCTTGTATGCATAGTGAATGAGTTCAAAAAACTACAACTTCAAACACATTTATTGTCTTTTCTTAATCTTAAACAAAATCAATTTAAAAAAATTCTGAGAACAATTTTAGTCTAACTTATTTACATGATTTTCACTTAATATTTAAAATATACTCTTATTTTTTTGATTATGATTACTACAACTATTATTATTAACTTCTAGTTAGTTTATTTTTTATTATTTTCATCAAAGTATGCTTTTTAAACGTTTAATATGTTTATGTATGTTCTGTATGTATATGTTTATTAAGAATCATATTATATTTGAAAACTTGTGTCACTCCTTTTATCAGAAATCTGTTTGAGTGACATCAATCCTTAATAATCATTTAGTTTTTATTATCATTAAATACTTATAATTAATTTACTCATTATTATATTATTTTATATTATTATTATTTATATATATATGTTTTTTATTAATAAGTTAACTTGACCTTATACAATCAATAGAATTATGATTTTATTATTATTATTATTATTATATTTTTCGAAAATCGCATTAGCAATAAATATGTAAAAATTTTAATAAAAATCACAATATTTTTTATTCTTGACATGTTTCGTAGTCATACTACATTTTCAAAAGATTTAATTTACAATTAAAAATCTGGTAAGTAAATTTAAAAACTGAAGACAATACAGAGAAAAAATTAACGGACAAATAAACTTGTTACAAACCAATTAAAAATTATATTACAAATAATGACAAATTAAACTTTCTAATATTAAAATATTAATAACAATAATATAGTAAGTTAGATAGATAAATTTATATATAAGTTAGATAAATTTATAATATAATGAGATGTTTGCTTATTTAAATTTTCCCATTTAATATGAAGTGCTTCTTTTATTTTTAATTTGTTAATGGTAGAGGCAGTATCGAAAATCTGAAAGCAATCATAATTAGTTAATTAATTATTATTATTAATATTTTAATATTAGAAAGTTTATTTTGTCATAATTTGTAATATAATTTTTAATTGGTTTGTAACAAGTTTATTTGTCCATTAATTTTTTCTCTGTATTGTCTTTAGTTTTTAAATTTATTTACCAGAGTTTTAATTGTAAATTAAATCTTTTGAAAATGTAGTATGACTACGAAACATGTCAAGAATAAAAAATATTGTGATTTTCATTAAAATTATAATTATATTTATAATTATTGTAATATTATTGTATGATTTAAAAAAGAGAACAAATATCTTTTTGTTGCTGTTGCTGTTGTTGTTGTTGTTGTTGTTGTTGTTTTTGTTGTTGGTCTTGGTGGTGGTACTGTTGTTATTGTTGTTGTTGTTGTTGTTGTTGTTGTTGTTGTTGTTGTTGTTGTTGTTGTTGTTGTTGTTGTTGTTGTTGTTTTTGTTGTTGTTGTTGTTGTTGTTGTTGTTGTGTGTTATCAGAAATATCAGTCAAGTAGTGCAAAAGTTTTGGTAGTAAAAATTAATTTTCCTTTTTTTTTCGCTACTTGTATGATAGTTGTGATAATATTACAAACAAATATTAGCAATTTTTTTTTTTAGTTAAAACATAAAAGTGAACTTGCTCACACTGCATTTTGATGATAAATACTTCATACTGATTAGGGTGTCCCAGAAAACAAATTTTGACAAGCAAAATTATGACTAGCAATTTTAAAATTTAAGGTAAATTAAAACACACTCTCTACTTCTGCAAATGATGCTTGTTTGCATGGTAATAAGACTATCAGAAAAAAATAGTGGTCGAGGAGAAAAAAAAAAATGCATAAATAACACCCAACATTTTATAAACACAGGATCGCTCGTATGTAGCAAATCTATATGAAATCTGCCGAGTGAGACATTATTAATAAAGAACCCTACAACATTTATAATCAGTGAAATAATAATAGAAAAACATACTTGAGTATGTAAAATAATAACTTTTTATCCTCAGTAAGTTCTTTTAAAGTTTATTTATTTCTCATAAAGTTCTCATAAAATTTTTTTTTTGGAGTTTCTCAACAAAAAACTTTTGAAAAGTGTCTCTTGACATTTTGTCTCAAATTTAGCGAAATCATATGAAAATTTAAAATATGATAATTATAAAAAACTTATTAAAAAAATAAAAAAATGCCAAAAAAAAAATTCACATTTTTTGTTTTTAGTTTATAAATATCATTTTTTATGGTGTTAAATCAAACATTAAAATTTTTATTTCATTTCGCTTCATTTGAGACCCAAAATAATACACTTGTAAATATTTTTTTTTGATAATATTAGAAACACAATATGTTCTAGGGTCTTAAGGGACCCCTAAAAATATATTTTATTCAAAAATTTTAAAAGAACAGTATTTTTTTATATTATACAAAACACATTAACTGGGTGGAAGCAGATATTTTTTAAAAATATTGTTTTTTGGAAAACCCTATTAAGTAACAATAATTTTTAATATTTATACTGTCAAGACTTTTTTCTAATATATTGAAGTGTTTTTACTTTTATTATTTATTATTTTTGTGAATATATATATACTAAAATCTAAAACGACCGTGAACCTGATACAAGATATATTTGATACCTTGTATCAGATGTTTATCAACTTTGAAAAACAAACTAGAAAATTATTTTGTTTTTGAACATGAAAAATTTAATTGAATATTATTGAATGTAAATAAGAGAAACACACTTTTGTAAGATATACATCAACATTCATGTATGAATGAAAAATTATTAATAGAAAGCATTCAAATCTGTAAAAATAGAACATTCCGTTAATACTTCAGTTTATCACTAATTTAATGTAACAGCATATTAAAACAGCCTGTATAAATATAACTGTTATAGTTCTTTAAATACTTTTTTGTTGCTAGTTATACTTTTTTTTCACAGTAGTACCAGTCTTTACATTCCTAGAAGTTATCAATAATAAAACTGTCGTAATCAATAACTAAACTCAATAATAAAAATGTTTATCATTGATAAACATTTTTATTATTGAGTTTTGTTATTATTATTAATGAGTTTTGTTATTTTTTTGTTATATATTTAATTAAATTAATTCCATTTAATATTAACTTAACAATAAATTAACAATATGTACCCAAATAGAAAATGAAGTTACAATACAAGTATACAAAAAAAAAAGCAGAACAAAATCAAAATCTTTTCCATACAATTTTTAAATTTAAAGAAAACATAACTTTTAAATGCATGAATATAAAATAAAACATAGAAAAAACACAAAACAAAAATATATAGTAAAAATATTAGTTAATATAAACAATTATGAAGATTTAATAATAAAAAGATGAAACTTTGAACTTCAAAAATTTTCAAGCAGTTTTTTTCCAAAAAAGTCTTCTTATCTCAGCCAAATAAAATGAATAATAATATTTTGTGTGCTTAAATATCCTAATAACACAATAAAGTAGAAGAAACATAAACTTACTTCTTAAAATGATCTAATTGCACTTCTCGGTTAAACATGAAAAACACTGATGTGTAGCCAGTTAAACGTTGTAATTTAAGATAATTATAAACATTTTTTCATACTATTTTATATATATATATATATATATATATATATATATATATATATATATATATATATATATATATATATGTATATAAATATATATATATATATAAACATATACATATATATATATTGAATAAATTTCAAGTCTCTCAACAAAAAATTTTTTTTGTGTCTCATGAAATTTTGTCTCAAATTTAGCGAAATCATATGAAATTGAAAATATGATAATTATAAAAAACTTATTAAAAAAAAATGCTTGCCGATACCAAACCCTCAGTCGATGTAGCAGCATTCCGTTGCGAGTCAGGCTATTTGTCAATCGATTGAGCAGCAATCTGTTGCGAGACAGGCTATAAGATAGCCAATGCAGCAAAACACCGTACACGTTTTACTGTTTAAAAACAAAAATAGAAACAATCAGAATATTTTTTACATTCCAGTCTTTTAATTTGCGTTTTACTTGCATTTCAATTTGCTGTTTAATTACTTCCTGCTTCCAAAATTATTATGTTTTGAAATAATCTAACCTTAATTTTGTCAGCTTTAAAACCACAGAGAAGCTAAGAGTCATTTTTTTACCACAAAAATGTTTTCAAAGCCGTAAAGTATAGGAATAAATATAATATATATATATACATATAATATATATATATATATATATATATATATATATATATATATATATATATATATATATATATATATATATATATATATATCATATATATATATATATATATATATATATATATATATATATATATATATATATATATATATATATATATATATATATATATATATATATATATATATATATATATATATATATATCATATATATATATATATATATATATATATATATCATATATATATATATGTATATCATATATATACAGACCATGTGGAAAGGAGGTACAACGGGTGATTTTCACCCAGGCGCCACGGCAACGAAGACGCCAGATTTTTATTGAATATTTTTTTTTCTGAGAATATCAATATATGTAAATTTATACGAATAGTTATATAAAAATGTGTAAATTTTGCAAAGATATGTAACGTCGTTTAACAGACGTTGATTAAACGTTATTGCGTAACGTTGAAAAAACGTTACTAAATGTCGCAACTAAACGTTGGAAAAACGTTACTTTAAAAGCGCTGCATAAACGTCGCAACTTAACGTTGATAAAACTTTACTTAAACAGCGTTTCATAAACGCTGTTTAAGCAGTCTATTTTGCAAGGATATGTGGCGTTGTTAGTGAAACGTCGATTTAACGTGAATCAAAGACATCTATTAAAGGTTGAAATTTAACGTTGAATCAACGCTTAAATGCGCTGCAGAAAATATCGCAAAATATTATTAAACGTAATTAAACGTGGCAATAATATGTTTTGAATTGGCAAATAAAACTTAATTTTAAGTTAAACTCTGCACTTGCATTATTTCCAAAATCAATTTTTAATACAAACAGTAATATACAATGATGAATATAAAAAAGCTTTAAATATACAATTTATAGATATATATATATATAAATATAAATATTTTCTTTAAGATTTATGTGTGTGAGTGTTTGTATATATATTTATGCAATATATAAAAATACAATTAACAGGATATCAAGGCCAGGATATCATTGCAATACAGAATCTAAATCAATAAACAAGGCTTGTACCATTAGTGGTCTGAAAGCAAATGTAAAAAAAAATGTTATTGAATTAGTATAATCATTATTAAATTTAAAAAGTAAAAATAAATAAATACATATAAAACTTATTTATATATATAACTTATATTTATATATATAATATATAGATAAATAAATTATATATATATAAATTATATATATATATTTATATATATATATATAAAATATATATATATATATATATATATATATATATATATTATATATATAAATGTATATATATATAAATATATATATATATATATATATAATATATATATATATATATATAATTTATTTATCTATATATTATATATATAAATATAAATTATATATATAAATAAGTTATATATGTATTCATTTATTTTATTATGTATAATATGTATTATATATATATATATATATATATATATATATATATATATATATATATATATATATATATATATATATATATATATATATATATAAATATATATATATATATATATATATATATATATATATATATATATATATATATATATATATGTATATATATATACATATACACTCAAAATTTAGAAAAACAAGTAGTAAATTATAAATCAGTACATATATTTCGAATGTTTATTCACACTATACAGGTTAAGCAGCATGTCTATTCATATTTTAGTATATACAATGAAATCCTTTATTTTTGAGAATATTTTTAATACGTCCTGGCATCGATTCACACAGTTTCTTGCAATAGTCCGGCGTAATCTCCTGCACCCACACGCGTTTAATCCAGTTGATGAGGTCATATTCAGATTTTGGGCTATGTGCAGCAATCTTCTGCTTCATTACAGTCCAAACATTCTCAATAATATCGAGATCTGGATTGTTGCCTGGCCAAGGTTCCAGTAGCGAGATGTTTTCAGAACGCAGCCTTAACAGGCTTGGTACCATGACAAGGTGCGCCATCATGCTGGAAACTAGTGATGCCATGTGTTGGTACAAATGGTGGCAGCTTATCCATCAGTACACTCAAGATAACAGCACCATTGATCGTTGTATTTTTAGGCATAATCCAAATGCCGGCACGACCGCTACCAGAGACTGCTCCCCAAACCATAACTTTTGGAGCCTGTTTGACTGTTGGTATAACGTACTTTGGATTATGCCTCTGATTTGGTAGGCGTCTGACATGTCTACAAAACGAATAGAATTGCGTGAATGTTGTCTCATCTGAAAACATCACTTGTTTCCACTGGGCTGGTGTCCACTGCCTGTACTTCTGACAAAACGCTATGCGATCGCGAATATTCTTTGATAAAAGCTTCGGCTTCCGTGCTGGTTGGTAAGATTTCAAGCCTGCATCAAATAATCGTCTGCGTATTGTCCGACTGTTTCGTTTCTTGGATGGTGATCTAGGCAGTTTGCCTCTAGAGGCACTTGAGGATGCTCTTGGTGAATTTTTTGCTGCCTTTATTATAACATTATCCATATGGTTGCTTGTAACCTTCGGGCGCCTAGCGCGTAAACAGGATTAAAAACTTTTCAGTTCTTGATTTCTCTTTACAGTAGCTACAACAGTGGAATGTGAAATACCGAGCTTTTTGGCTATTTGTCTTATAGAAATGTTCTCTTTGTACAAAATAACGACCTGAGCTCGCTTTTCAGATGTCAGTTCTTTACCACGTACCATTTTAACTAGTACTGCTTCAAATAAGGTCTCCGTAATATAAAATGTTCCAAAATATTTCAGTTATATCTGAAAATAAACATGTAAACATCAATTTTAGACTTTATTTGACAATTAGCACAAATTGGTACAAAATTGTAGCACTAAAGTAGCCCAAAAGCAACTCAGAGTAGATCACATTAAAAAGTATGCGAAAATTGCAGTTGTCGCAAACTTTTGTCCGTGACTGTATATATATATATATATATATATATATATATATATATATATATATATATATATATATATATATATATATATATATATATATATATATATATATATATATATAAACATATATTTAATATACATTAAACTCCCGGTTATTCGAAATGCCACTTATTAAAATTTTTTGCTTATTCGAAGCAACTTTGGATTATTCGAAGAAATTTCTTATACCCCTTGAAAGCTCGATCAACAGGGAGTTTACTGTATATAAATATATATATATATATATATATATATATACTATATATATATATATATATATATATATATATATATATATATATATATGCACGTTTTATGAAAGTCAAATTTTACAACTAAAAATAGTTACAATCCTATTCATGAATCACCTAAATAAAACTTACTTCAATAGGTGTAACTAAAAACCGTAAACTTAATTCGTGAAATGTACTTCGTTCATAAGGTGGAACCCAGCTAATACCAATCGTTTCTCAATCTTTGATCCATCAGAACTACAAATGAACTTACACTGAAAATCAAATTATCGCAAGTCAAAAAAATTTAGACAGTATTATTGTCATCAGCTATGACCAATAGATAATATTATTTTTTTTTATTCTTTACGATATGAAAAATAAAGAAAAGCCGAATTCAACGAGAAACACAATCATTAAAAAGCATTATTACTTACATTCTTCTTCAGAGTCCTCTGTAGTCGTAAAATTAAATCCTTCACGTACTTCTTTATATATTAGTAATTATTTAGTAAAACAATTATAAACAAAATGTAAAGACAAAAATGTAGAATCAGTGTAAACAGATTATGATATACATCTAGGTAATAATAATACAATAAATGGATTCAAAACGAATCTAAACGGTCTCAAAATATCAATGAAGCCGTGGGCAAGTTGTCGCAACTAAATATTGTATGCGTGGTCAAGATCAGAGTGCGATCGCACGCCTTTTCCGACCAAGCCTGATATATATATATATATATATATATATATATATATATATATATATATATATATATATATATATATATATATATATATATATATATATATATATATATATATATATATATATATATATATATATATATATATATATATATATATATATATATATATGTATATATATTTATATATATATCAGGCTTCAAATGTCATCTCCCGAATTACTTCATTTTCAATTGATAGCAGTGCCAGAGAGGATAGTCGGGCTTGTCCTATAGTTGAACGCAGATTTTTATCAGTTTTAATTTTGAAATAGAACGTTCACCTTCTGAATTCGTGCCTAATATAGAGAGATAAATCCTGAAAGCGATATAGCAATTTGGAAAACTTGCAACTAGTTTATTGTCTATTTGCAGCATAATCTTATCAGGCTCCGATTTACCATCACTAAACATTTGAGAAAACAGCAAAAACTCATCGGTAAATTCGTCTTCGAGGTCTGATGGATACAACTGAATTAGTGCCTTGGTTTTAACCACTACTTCCTCACTCAACAAAGATCTGTTGTCAAGAAGAAAGTTAAAGCTTTCGTACAATACTTTATAAGCTGCTCTGCGTTTTTCCATCTCATTAATAAGTCTGTTTATGATAACGTAATACTGTTGAATATGGAAATTATCACTGGCACTAACATTTAAACTGGGATTAATTGTATCCATCTTCGTCATCAAATCGCTTTCGTATTCGCTTGCGTTGTGTAGCTTCTTTGTAATCAGATTTTGTGAGATCTTTTGCCTGGCCTTCGAATGTTTCAAACTTACTGCGTGTATCATGAAAATACTGTATGAGACCATCATACAGTTTAATGATGGTGCACAGCTCAATACCCGGCTCCTGTAAGGCTTTATTGACAATATTCATCTTTTGAATTAAATCTTTCCAAATTACACACATTAACGCAGTTTCAAAGTAATCTAAATGTTTAATCAGTGATTTCGCTTCATGAACAGCTGCTGGTGGTTGATGTTTGCTGTTAGCGACTTCACATAATGCTTGACAAATTTGTAAGTAATTTGCATAGAAAGCTCTTGTAAAATATTGATAATGTAAACTATCGATAAATTTAAACAAACATTTCAAACAAATAACAAACCATAGATTGAACCAGAAAACATTACATTTAACAAAACTTATTAATAATTTACAAAGACGTATTCATAACTAATAAAATACCTACCAAATAAAATCGTACTTTTTGAAATAATACGTGGAATTCTGAGAATTTCATTTTTAAATAAATGTAAACTATTGATAAATTTAAACAAACATTTAAAACAAATAACAAGCCATAGATTGCTGAATTTTTAATGGCTTTTCATGATCATAACTAAAGTAATGATTTTGAGAGAAATACAATTAATGAAATGGTTAATTTAATTTCTTTAAGGCATAACATGTGAACAAATACAGAATAATCAAACAAACAGCGACTGTAGGCCCATTAACGACAACGTACAAAAATTAAAAATTTATGTAAATTGAATAACGTGGACATGACATTTAAATTGAAAGAAAGGCCTACAGCTACATTTTTATGCAAAGTGCCGAGAGCCTGCGACGCTCAAAAAACGGCCCTGTATATATATATATATATATATATATATATATATATATATATATATATATGTATATATATACATAAATAAAATGTATATATTTCTTTAAAATATATTCATAAATGTATATATATATATTTATGCATAAATACATATTAAAATAAATAAAAATATATATCTTATAAAAGTATGTATAATTTTCTTGATAAAATTTGAAGTTCTTTAAAAAAAAATGGAAATAAAGTTACTTATCTAAACATGTTTTTATTAAAAAAAAACACTTAGTAATGCATACTTTCATTATTGGTGGAAGATTTTATACTGAAGTATTTACTTAAGTATAAAATCTTAAGGTAAGGTGGTCAAAGTTTTTCAAATAAACTTAAAAATTTAGTCTGTTACGAGACTAAATTTAGTCTAAATTATTATGTTTTATTTATTGTGAAATTACTTTATACATTTGAATCTTATTAAAATTAAGTACTATTCCTATCTAAGAAATAACATATTTAAAATAACTTATCATTTTATTTAAATGGTCAACTTAAAATACATAAAACAAAAATAACCTGAATAAATTGAATATAACCTGAGATTTATGTATATTATACACAATTTGATACAAAATCTAAAAGTATTAAATTGTTGCAATAAAAATTGTTTACAAAATAAACTTTATTAAAATATATTTTATATATTTTAATAAAGTTTATATAAGTTAATAACGGCAAATTATTTTTGTAATGGCTAGTTAATGAGACAATAATTGTCAATGTGCCACTTCCTCGAGGTTTTATTAACGTTGGCAAAGAAACACTTTTTCAACGTTTTTCAATTACCAAATTTTCTCGCTTCGGCTTTCTTTCACCTCCAGTGGCTTCCGCCTTTCTATTAGCGTCCGCAGCAAGAGTTCTTTTTTGGAGGCAAAATTTATTCGAGAGCGACGCAATTAGAGACGCGGAGGCCAATGTTGGCTGCTTCCAGAAGAAACTTTGGAGGGAAAGCCATTTGGAGGCCACCTTTAAAGGCTTCTGCCTTCTTACTGGCTGCGGCTGTCAGTGTAGGGGGGGGGGGGATTATAGCCTCCCGCCGGCGTATGTAATGAAAAATAATTGGTCGTTTGCTTTAAAGCAATTAAATATTAACTGGAAACAAATGTTAAATACTTGAAATCTAGTTACATTTTATATGATTCTTTCAAAAGTTTTATAAATAAATCTTTCTGACAGAAAAAAACAAAAAAAAAAAATTATAATAAGTATTAATTACAATATATATATATACATATATATATATATAAAATTTATAAATAAATAAAATAAAAATATATAAAAATTATAATAAGTATTAAGTTCACTGATTTTGGTAAAAGTTTTTGAGAACAAGTCGACATGCTAAAACTTTTGATCTATTTTATCATTAACCATAACGTTACAGGGTTTATGCGAAATATAAAACATTTTTTAAGAAAATATAAAACATTTTTCAAGAAAATATAAAACATTTTTTAAGTAAATATAAAACATTTTAAGAAAATATACAACATTTTTTAAGAATTTATAAAACATTTTTTTAGAGAATACAAAACAAATTGTAAAAAAAAATAAAAAACAAGTTTATAAAACTATAAAACATTAAAAAAATATATATAAAACATATATATATATATATATATATATATATATATATATATATATATATATATATATATATATATATATATAAATATATATATATATATATATATATATATATATATATATATATATATATATATATATATATATATATATATATCTCTGGAAAATGCTGATAAAAATGCCAAAGAAGAGCTTAAACAAGCTCTTTATGTAATTAAATCACATATTGCCAGAATTGATGAACTTACTAATAGAATTGATTTGCAGGATGTTGAAATAAAGTCCCTGAAAGATAGCAAAAGTAGTGGAAAACCTTTGTTATCTAAATTAGTTGAACAATTCAGCAAACCCGGTACATTAGCAAACGTAGCTGTAGAGAGCGCGCTCAATAAGCATACTAGGGACGTGAATAATAGAGAGAAGAGAATAGTTGTGTTTGGTCAACCTGAATCTGTAAAAACCTAACTAAGTGATATAACTAAAGTTGACACCGCAAAATTCAAAAAGGTTAAAGCATCCATAAATAAATCAGTCAATATAGTTAGAGTTAAACGTTTCAAAAAAATAAGATCTTTAATTCTGGTAAACCTACTCCTCTTATGATTGAAGTTGATTCGGTATCTATCAGAAACGACGTTATAGCATCAGCAAAACAATTTGCATCGGGCCAATTTAAAGATATATTTATACGCCCTGACCGCACTGCAACAGAATAAAGTGAGTTTAATAAATTAAACTCAGAAAGAAAAGCAGCTAATTCTGCCCTTGACAAGCTTGGAAAACTTGACAAGCCCTTTAGATTTGTCATCCGCAGCGATAAATTGCAATGCATTGATGTCTCACAGGAAGTTGAAATCAATGGACGTAAAAAGCATCCTTTCATCAAATAGAGAGATGCACAAGCAGCCAGAATTGCAAATAAACAATGAATCAATATGTTTGATTGCGAATATTTCTTTAAATGCATTAAATACAAAATTAAAATCTGCTAAATCTAACCTTAAAATTACATTTTTTAAATGTGTTTATTCTAATGCAACTTCCCTTAATCCGGATAAAATGAATTATCTGCACTTTGTGACGTAAACATGTATAATTTAATCTTTATTTCTGAGACATGGTTTACTGAAATATCTACATCTCAATTGAACAACTACTCACTAGTAAAGAAAAATCGAATTAGTCACGGTGGAGGTGTTGCTATCTACATCAAGCGTGATCTAGTCGCGAATGAGGTATCTTATTGTCATCTAAGAGAGATCTTAAACAACAGCAACTCCGAGCAAACATGGTGTGAGATTAAAATCGGTAACGAAATTGTTTTTATTGGTTGTGTCTATAGACCACCTTTATCGCATATAAATGATATAAATAAAACAATTATATTGGCTAAGCAAACTGTTGATAAAAAAGCGTATAGTTGTATGTTACTTGCAGGTAACATATGGCACGATGATGACAGGATCGAAATACTAAGTCGTCAAAATAGTGTGGCAAGTATTTTTCTTGATACTTTGGCTAATCATAACCTAGAACAATTAGTTGATTTCTCAACATTCGAAGCATGTAATGCTAAAGCAAAAAACATTTTGGATTTAATTATTACAGACTTATCAACAAGTGTAATCAACTTATCTAGCTCTCTGCCGTTGGGTAATTTGTCGCATTGTCATCGCATATTGAGTTGGGATTATGTCGTCCTTTCTAAAAATGATACTATTTTCTCAAACAAAAAATATGACTTTAATAAAGGTGACTATATAAATTTCGGTAAAAAGATTATGGAAACTAACTGGAAGCAATTATTTGAAAATAAAAACACTAATGAGTGCTATGAACTTTTCTGCAATAAATATGATAAACTCAGCAAGCAATTTATTCCGTTAAAAAAAATCCATACCACTCGTAATGCGCCGTGGATGAATAAGGAGGTACTGGCTATGATAAGGCAAAAAAACAACAGCTGGGCAATTACTTATCTGCGACTAACTGGCAATCAGCGACACTGATTCTTGAATATAGGAAACTAAGAAGCCAAGTACAGGAAGTATGTAAACGTCGTGTCCGAGTATTTGAAGCACAACTAGCATCAGATAAAAGTAATCCTAAAAGGATGTACGCTTATGCTAAGGCGCAACAGAATGTTCATGTAGCTATTAGTGCTATATCTGATGCAAAAGGTGAAACGTTAACAGAGGAAATACATATCGCAAACAGACTTAACGAACACTTCAAATCAGTTTTTGTTGATAATAGTAGTTTATTGTTTATTTATAGTTTATTGTTTCAAACTGTAAATAAGGAACTTGAAAAGCTAACCCAATGGTTTAAGTCAAACAAACTGTCTTTAAACATCAATAAAACTAAATACACTTTGTTCCATCGTCTTCATTAAAAAGTATATATTCCCCAAAAACTACCGGATCTGTTTATTGATAATAAACTAATAAAAAGAAAACAATCAATAAAGTTTTTAGGCGTGTTATTAGATGAAAATAAAACCTGGAAAGACCACATAGGACCAATTGAAAATAAAATATAAAAAATTTGGGTATATTGTACAAAGCCAGTTTTTAAATCTATCTTGTTTGAAAAGCCTATACTTTTCTTTAATTCACTGCTACTTAAATTACGCAAACATTGCTTGGTGCAGCACTAACTCAACGAAAGTAAAAAAATTGCTGAGTAAACAAAAACATGCAATAAGGATAACGTCAAACGTTGATCGTTTCACTCACACTCGAACAATATTTGATGAACTTAATATTCTAAATGCATATAAGTTACACCTCTATCATGTTCTTATCTTCATGTTCAAACTTGATAAAAAAATATCCCCAATTTTATTTAATTCAACTTTTAAAAAAATAAGACACATATACTCTACCAGATTTTCAAAAAACAATTATATTCAATCCAAAATATATTATTAAGTTACTAAAACCAATTCAAAACAAAACATAAGCAATTGCTGATGGCAAATGAAAATGAATCAAATTTCTTCTAAAATTTTTAATTTTTTACTTTATTTTACTATATTTATATATATTTTTTACTATATTATTTACGAACAATACTAACAATTAATTAACTTGTAATTAAATGTTATTGCAGTTTTTCAAACTTTAGATTGTAATTTGTAATTATTGTAATTTTTTTATCTTTTGTTGTGTTTATTAATCTTATAGTTTCACGTATAATTATTATTTTTGAAGCGACGCTAGCTTATTTGAAAGATTTGAACCCCAATAAATCTATTGGTGCTGATAACATTAGTCCAAAGGTATTTAAAGAATGCGCAGCTCAAATGACTTACCCTCTTACTTTACTTTACAATAAAGCGCTGTCCGAAGGCTTCACTCCTACAGATTGGAAACAGTCACACGTCACACTGAATGAACATGGATTTATGTCCAAAAAAGGATGCACGTCTAACTTATCGGAGAGTGTCGACTACATCACGGAAGCGTTAAGTAAAAGAAATTTTGTCGATTTTCCATTTTTGGGCTTTGAAAGCAAACAGCAAACTGTTTTAGGTGAACACTCTAGCGACTGGACCGATGTTCTAAGCGGAGTTCCTCAAGGGTCTGTACTTGGTCCAACATTATTTATCATTTATGTAAGCGACATAACGGATAAGTTAAAATCAGTTTTTAAAATCTACGCTGACGATACTAAACTGTTACAAGAAATAAGACCTTAGTTTTACGATGCTGGTTGCCTGATCCTACAAAATGATTTAAACATTGTCGCAGAATGGTCAAAGGAATGGCTAATAGAGTTAAATGTTCCAAAATGTAAAGTTATGCACCTTAGTTATGGAAATAGTAATCATGAATATGTAATGAATGATGGAAATACATCACTTACTCTTGAGTCAACGGATATTGAGAGGGACCCGGGTATTTTTTTTTTTTTTTATTTTTTTTTTTTTTTGTTGCTGTTTATATAAAATAAAATAATAAAATTACAATGAAACTTTTACGTTACACAAAGAATATATATAAGACAGACAGGAGCTCAAAGAAGATACGGATGACTGGTGTCACCACAATCTTTTCATAGAGCCCCTTTACAATAACATTTAAAGCCCACATGGCTTTAGTAAATTTACAATAAAACATTTCTTCTGAAAAATTCTACGTGAAGAATAAAACTCAATAACATAATTTACAATAACATTTAATAACATTTAAAGCCCACAAGTCTTTAGTAAATTTACAATAAAATAAATTTATAAATTTTTGGCATTTTATTTTCAAGGTGAATTCATTATTGAACGTGGTCATAGAGTTAGAAAAATGATAAAGATTTAAAAATGCGGAACTATCCTAGTCAAATTTTTAAATTTTAGGGACGAATCAGCAATGCTCGGTAAAAGTATAAAGACGAAACTCTGGGATCAAAGAATTCATGTGAACGAGGATTTCAGAGAAAGGACAACCATATTGCGGAAAAAATTTTTCACAGCTGCAAAAAATTTACGGTTAAAAGGTATATATGCAAAGTTTGATTAAAAGAAATTCTATTAATTTATGGTTTTATAAAACGGTAAAATGGATTCCAGTAATTTTAACGAATTTGAATTAGGTTATAATTTTTTCCAAACTGATGAGTTTTTATTTAATAACCAATTAGATCCAGACTTAAATTACTTTAGTGATGCACAAGCTTTAAAAAGTAAATGCTCCAATTACTGTGCCAATGAAATAAAAGAATTTCTTAATTGCAGATTTTTAACACTTTTTATATTAATATAAGATGCATTTCAAAAATTTTTTAAAATTTCTATGTAAACATGAATAAATCTTTTAATATTTTTAGTTTGATTTGCATATCTGAAACCTGGTGTAACTCTGATAACTCTAATTTGAATTCAAATATTTTTTTACCAGGTTTTAATATAAATTCCTTAGATCAAAAAAATGGAAAGCGAGGCGGTGGTTTAATAGTTTATACTAGAGAATGTTTGCAGTATATTACCAGGCCTGACATGAGCAATTATGATGACAAAAAAAAGGTCTTAACAGTTAAAATCCTAACCCAAAAAACAAAAATTTAATTATGAGTTATTATCGCCCACCTTAGGCAGAATATAAAATTTTAACATTTCTTAAAATGACATTAGATAAAAAGCATTCATGAAAATAAATTATACTACTTAATTAGTGACATTAACTTGTTTCCAATACCACACTAATTTTTTATTTTTTATTTTTTATTTATTTTAACAATATTACAATTTTTCATATAAAATAAATAACATCGTAAACATAAAAAACCTTTATAAAAAATGTTTATAATCTTTTTAATTTATAATATATATATATATATATATATATATATATATATATATATATATATATATATATATATATATATATATATATATATATATATATATATATATATATATACTGTTATAATCAGTCAGGGACTCACAGAAGGTAAGGATGATGCGTTTATCATCACAACCTTTTCATAGAGCCCCTTTAGTCACTATTGAAATAAAAATAAAAAAACACTTTAGTTTAAAAAAAAAAAAAAAATTTAATTAAATTAAAACATATAAGAAGAAAAAAAATAAAAAATAAATAAAAAGAAAAAATACAAAACAAATACTGTAAACTATAATATATATGTCAGGAATTAAGGAGATGCATTTTAGTTTGTTGTTTAAACGATGAAATGCTTTTTAGGTCTTTAATATTTTTATTTTGGAAACGATTCCATATGGATGGACCTCGGTTTGTAATTAGAAAACTTGACTGCTGTGATTTAATTTTTCCTAGTTGATAGTCGTTCCTGGTATTTGAACGCAGATTATATTTTTCAGAAAATGATATGAGAAAGTTATCTGAAAAAACGCTTGGTAGAAGATTGTTTTTATATTTATACTTAAAAATTAATATCTGTAATGTGTTAAGTTTCTCAATATCTAGAACCATCATGCTTTTCATCACTGGGGCCGGGTTTACTAACCTATTTAAATAATTAATTGCTTTGCATGCATGGTTTTGCAGACTTTGCAATTTTAGCAATTTGGTTTTATGGGTGCTGGCCCATACAATATTTGCGTACAAAAGCTGACTATGTACAAGATTATGGCGTTAAAAAATGATAATTATGGCGTTAAAAAATTTTATAATGAGTTATTCGAACTTGGTGCTTTTCCCATAATTAACAAACCATCAAGAATCACTCCTACATCAAAAACCCTAATTGACAATATTATAACAACTGATGCTTTCAATAAATCTCTTAAAAAAGACATTATTAAAAGTGATATCTCGCACCACCTCCCTATTTTTTTCTGTATTAATTTTGACATAGATATAATATCTTAACAAAAAACAAACTTTTAAAAAACGATTTTTTTCTACTGTTAATTTAAAATCATTTAAAGAACAATTATCTTATCATCATCGGAAACAAATAAATACCTGTGCTGACGCTAATTTAGTTTATAATACATTTTTTAAAACGTTTTATGAAATGTATGATGATAATTTTCCGAAACATACAGTAAATAGAAAAACCGAAAGTTTAATGTCACCATGGATCACAAAAGTACTAAGAAAATCCTTTAAAATGAAACAAAAAGTATACAAAAATATTTAAAGACAAAAAGTGAACAAAATAAAGTTCCCTATAAAAACCATGATAAAGAATTTAAAAGACAAAATAAAAAAAAAAGGAAAGAAAAATTTGCTATTCTAGTTTGCTTGAGAGAAATAATGTTAATTCAAAACGTTGGTGGGAAATTCTAAGAGAACTCACAGGCATGCAGAAATTAGAAACAAGCGCTTTGCCTAAAGCTGTTAAAATTAACAAAGAAGTGTCATAGCACCAAACTGTAATAGGTGACGAATTAAATTTTTTTTTTTATCAGTTGATCCTCATCTCGCCTTAAAAATTCTAATTTTGCTTTTCCAATAACTTCGTTGTTAAATTCCTTAGTGGTATCCTTTGAGGAATTTGATCTTTTTTTTAAAAAAGCTTAAATCTAATAAATCAGTTAGTCATGGTGATATTTATTGGAATGTTATTATCAACTCAATCGAAGTCATTAAAGATATTCTATTTCAAATTTTACAATTTTCAATAAAACAGGGTATTTTTCCCGACATTCAAAATATAGCCAGAATTTCACCAATATATAAGGAGGTGATGCAACCAATTTTTCAAGTTATCACCCAATCTCAATTTTGCCTGTTTCTTCTAAAGTTTTAGGAAGAACCTTATCTAATGTAATTTTCAATCAATGATCTTCAAATAATATACTGCATCAATTCTATACGGATTTAAAGAAAGTAATTCAACCGAACTCAAATACTCCAAATTTCTGAATTTTCCAAAATATTGCTGAATCTTTTAAAAAATCTCAATATACGTTAGGTGTTTTCGTCGATTTATTGAAAGCCTTTGAGACCCTTGACCATAAAATCTTCTTTAAAAAATAGAACTTTATGAAATTAAAGGAAACATTTAAATGATATTTAAAAGTCATTTAAGTAGCCGTAAGCAGTTTGTTTCCAGTAATGGAACTTTCTCTTCCAATTCATTAGATATAATATGTGGAGTCCCTGAAGGTTCTATACTAGGATATTTTCTCTTTCTAATTTACATTAATGATCACCCTAAAGCTTCAATTTTAATGACGGTCATGTATGCCGATGATACTCATCTCTTTTAATCTCATAACAAAATACCAACATTATTCCAAAATATGAAAATTGAATTAACAAAAATTTCTGACTGGTTTAAAATGAATAAGCTGTCACTAAATATTCAGAAAACTAAATGGATACTTTTTCATCAAACTTCAAAAAAAAATAACTGCCTCCTATATGCCCTTACTTTTTATTGACAAACTTCAAACAAAAAGACAACTTACTACTAACTTTTTAGGAAACCATATTGATGAAAACCCTAGTTGGAAGTATCACATTAATTTGCTGTGCAATAAAATTGCTCGAAATATAGAAGTAATGTACATTGCTAGAAATGCTTTAAATAAACACAGTTTAACACAATTATATTTCTCTTTAATCCATTGTTATATAAACTATGCAAATATTGCCTCGGGTAATACCATTAAATCTAAACTGCTCCCTCTTTATTGTCAGCAGAAGCATGTTCCCAACCAGCAATATTCGATTGGTCCGTTGCTGGTTGTCCAGTTCTGGCGAACCATTAAAGGTCCAACACTAGACCAAGTCCGGCACGCCAGGGCAAGTTAGCCATGTCTGGACCATAGCTAAACCCTTAATGGTTTGCCAGCACTGGGCTACCATCGTCGGCCATATAAAGCCCTTAATAAGCAAACCAGCGCTGTTAAGCCGCAGCTGGTCCTTTAAAGAAACACCAGTATGTACACTTTGCTTCCCTTTGAAGCCTTTGTTTTACACATGCGTACGTTATGTTTAAATAATCAAAACCATATACTATATTTAATTGTTGTCGATATCTTCAATTATTCAGTAATTTACTGATATAATTACAATACAATATACAGAGTGGTAATCTGTACATTACAAAAGTATCAAAAGTATCTTTAAATTTAGTTGTTTTGTATTTGGAAAAGAACAGTCTTATACGTTAGTTAATTTAAGATGAGTTATATATATATATATATATATATATATATATATATATATATATATATATATATATATATATATATATAGATAAATATACATATATATATATATATATATATATATATATATATATATAAATATATATATATATATATATATGTATATATATATATATATATATATATATATGTATATATATATATGTATACATATATATATATATATATATATATATATATATATATATATATATATATATATATATATATATATATATATATATATATATATATATATATATATATATATATATATATATATATAGGGGAGAGTTGCCGAAATTGGAACAGCTCCTTAATTGGAACACTTAGCTTTATTTAGAAACTGGAACTTATTCTACTTTCATGAATATTTTTTCTTGTAAAGAAAATAACTTTCTTTATTTTTTGAAACTTCTAGTATTTAAACTTAAAAACTGCACGTATGTGAATAAAATTACTTTTTTTAAAGAAAAAATTTTTTGCGATGTTACTTTATCGTTGCATTTAAACGATTACAGAAGCTTAACGATATTGAGCTTGATAATAATTTATTTAAAATTTTAAATTTTAAGGGTTTCAAGTCTATGTGATATTAAGAGCTTATATCGTAAGTTGTTACTTGTATGTAAATATTTTGCTACAACACCATGGTCCTATGTTGCCCAGAATGGAACTTCAAAAGTTGCCGTAATTGAAACGATGTCATCTCATAACACGCTACTTGACGTCCGAATTATCAAAAAATTTCATTAGTCCGACTGTATAATATTTTTTAAAGCGAATTTCTTTTATAGACATAGTATTATTGTTAGACATTTGTTGCTTTTTGGAATTGGTATTTAGTCTTGCTTTAAAGTATGAAATGATTTTTCACAAAACTTTTTTCATAGTCTAAAGTCTAGTCATAGTCTAAGGATATAAAGTTGATTGTAAACATCGTATACTTTAATTAACAAATCATTTTATGTTTTAGTAAAAAATAAAATATAAAAGTTTTACAAAAGTTATACATTTCTATTTAACGGATAAACTTGTAAGACATCATAAAGTATATACCCAGCATAAGTTTTTTACTGTATATAGAAGTTAATATATAAAGTTGCAAACTTTATATAGTTTATAAAGATTTTGATTTATATTGTTAATGATTAACTAAACAAAATTGATGAAAAATAATGATTATATAATGAGTATATAATTAACTTATTAATATATGAATAACAAATAAATATATAAAAAAATAAGCCTGTAATAAGATTATAAAACTCTCCTTATGTATCTTCATAGTAATTTGCTTTTATTCAGATGCAAACACCACGAAAATATGGAAAATGGAAAGTAGAAAACTTGAAAAAGGCTGTTGAAGCAATGAAACAAGGAGAAATCAGCTTAAATGAAACCGCTTATGAATTTTGTATTCCAAAAGCAACTTTGTCAAGGCATATAAATGAAAAAAACTAAGTTGCTGTTGCAAATGTGAAATTTCATGGTCGACTTACCACCTTACCTAATGAAATTGAAACAGAACTAGCTGATCACTGTTTATTATTAGAATCGATGTACTTTGGATTAAGGATTGATGATCTTCGTCGTCTAGCATTTGATATTGCGGAAGCTAACAACATCACACATAATTTTAACAAACAAACACGAATGGCAGGAAAAAAGTGGTATTATGCATTTATGCAAAGGCACCCACAACTGTAGCTTCGTGGGCCTGAATCAACATCAATTGCACGTGCACAAGGTTTTAATTAAGAGCGAGTGCAATCTTTCTTTAATTTACTTTCAAAGTTATACATGGAAGAAAAGTTAACTCCAGACAGACTTTATAATATGGATGAAACTAGTTTATCAACAGTACAAGATGGTCAGATAAAAATTATTAGTGCAAGGGGCAAAAAACGAGTTGGAATTATGACTAGTAGTGAACGAGGAAATTCAGTAACATCTGTAGTTTGTGTATCTGCAGCAGGATTTTATGTTCCACCAATGTTAATATATAAACGCAAATGAATGAAGCCAGAAATAACAAATGGTGCACCTCCAGGAACTGTATTTAGTACTCAAGAGAAAGGATGGATGTCAAATGAAGGTTTTTTAGATTAGCTCAATCATTTCATTAAAGTTGTTAAACCTTTAAAACAATCAAAAGTTTTGTTGATACTTGATGGTCATGTTACACATTCAAAAAATTTGGCAGCGATATATCTAGCACGAAATGCTGGAGTGCGTATGGTATCACTACCTCCCCATACTACACACAGACTGCAACCATTAGGCGTTGCGTTCTTTGGACCACTTGGTACATACTATGATGAAGCTATGCGAAAATGGATGCGGTCACATTTATCACAACCAGTAACAACTTGGCAAGTTGCAGAATTATTTGGTGACGCATATAGTCAGGCAGCATCATTGAGAATTGCTATGAAAGGATTTCAGGCTAGTGGGTTGTGGCCTTTGGACATAAATGTATTCACTGATTCTGATTTTACAGCCTCTTCATTTACTGATGTTGGTCCTTCAAACAATCTTCAGTCATCTGAAAGTATAGATGGGATGACAAAACTATCTACAGATAAATCAAGTGAAAAAAAATTAAAATGTCATGTTTCAGTTTCAACTTTGTCTCTTTTGCCAGTGGTTTCACTTGAAGTAAAAAACAAAAAAAGAAGATCACGAACAACTCAGGCGGCTGATCTTACAAGCACCCCATATAGACGTGCTCTAGAAATTACACGAAGAAATCAAAAGCACACACTAAATCAAATAGCTTCCAAACAAATTAAAAAATCTACAAAAAAAAAGCTCACACTAAATCCAATAACTGCCAAACTATTGCAAAAACCACAGGAAAGCAAAGTAGCACTTGACTCAATCACCATGGACCAAATGAAATTGAGCACATCAAATAAAATCACCATCGCCACCACAGCACACCACATATCATTACTACCATCCCAAGTGCAGAAGCTGCAAGAAAAAAAGACTTATGAATTGCGAAAAAAGGATTAAATATTTTTTGTAATTTTTATTTGTTATTAAATCTTTTAAATATCTTTTATTAAAAAGCTAATCAATTAATTTTTCCTTTGAGCCATAAGTTTTATAGCTGTAATTTATTCAAATATTAGAACTGTTCTAATTAAAGAATATATGTGTTCCATTCAAGGAGACCAGTTGCCTTTATTGGAACAAAATGGTGCCTTGAAAAATCAAAGTTTATATCCAATAAGGGTGCGATCAATAGAGTCGAATCATTTATAAAAGCATAGCAGGGTTGTATATCTATATTATTTATTTCATAAATGTTTTCTTAGTTAAGCCATCTTTGGTTAATAAATATTTTTTCCTAAAGTATTCCAATTAAGGCAACTCTCCCGTATATATATATATATATATATATATATATATATATATATATATATATATATATATATATATATATATATATATATATATATATATATATATATATATATATATATATAATTGGCGAATAGAACCTTTCGGATTCAAATCAGTGAAAAATTATCCAAGCAATTAATGTTAAGGTAAACTATTACAGTAAACAAATATTTTTGTGTTTTACTTTTGTTTGCTGCTTGCTGAAAATTATGCTACTTTTTGATAGTTATAGCAATGAGTTACTGGACAAAGCAAAGAAATATTCAAGGCGAAGTACAACATATTTTAACTTAAATAATTGACACTGAAATGCGTAATATTAATGATAGAGAGGAATGGGCTATGGCAAGTTTATCACCTCAATTGTCTGAAACATTGATGGTTCCTCTTACTGAAATCAGTAGCCAAACTCCTTCATTCAACCCTTTATTAAACAATTGCAGTGAGACATCAGAGACTAATTTTGCATAATCTTTGCTTAATCCTGATGAAAATGGTGAACTTGAAAATGCAATTATGAATGATTCTGATTCTGACGAAAGCTCTCAGTTTAATAGGATGGAAGAACTTGTAAAAGATTTGGCATCATGGTCATGTTCTTTTAATATTACACTTACTGCGTTAGCTGCTTTGCTGACCATTTTAGGAAAATATTTTCCTGATTTGCCAAAAAGTCCCAAAACAGTAATGCAATCAGAAATCAACAAGAAAGATGTATGTGCCAGTTCATATTGTTATTTTGGCATAAAACAAGGGATTGTTAATAAATTGTCACAGTTTGTTGCTAACTATATTACAGTGAATCAAGTAATTACGTTACAATTTAACATTGACGGATTGCCAGTATTTAAAAGTTCAAATATACAATTGTGGCCGATTCTGTGTTTGATGGAACATTTTGATAGTATGGTTCAAAAAAATAAGGATCCGTTTACAGTTGCATTATACTGTTGAAAGAGGAAGCAGACTGATATCAATGCATTTTGAAAGACTTCATTAAAGAAATCAAAGAGCTTCAGGAAACAGGAACCACATTTAACAATGTGCGTTACAAAAGAAAAAATTTCTGCTCTGGTTTGTGACACACTAGCGCGTGCTTATATTAAATGTATTAAGGGCAATAGTGCATATCAGGGATGCGATAAATGTGAATAACACAGATATCAAAGGCACCTGCAGACTAAATGCATTTAGTTTGCCTTGGCGTAATGAGTTATTGAACTAAAATAACAAAACAAAAGTGAACATAATAGTACATACTTCAAGAAAGAGCATTATAATGGACCAGTTTGTCAAATTGTTAAAAGTATGTGCTCAGAACAGGGAATTGTTTCACAAACGTTGGTGCATAAAAGTCGTGGATGGAGATAATTGTGTTAGCTTAAATAATTACAAAGTAGTTTTTGTGCAGAATATTGTGAAAACAGCTAAGCAGTCCTTTATTTTGTATAAACATTTTGAAAAACTTGTCAATTTATTTACATACCCATGCAGTTCAATAAAAGTGGGCATTTTTAAAGTTTCGCGTTTAGAAAACGAATTGCTATGCTGTTCCCCAATGGAATTAAAAAGAAAATATGTTTGCCTACCTGTTGATAATGATTATGCTGTCATTCCCATGATGTAATTTTAAAATTTGTTCGATGAAAAATTTTCAATCGAAAATAGCATTTCCAATAGTTGCAAAGTGAATATTAACTGTACTTTGTGCAATTTCAAAGTCAATTTGTTAAACTAAACTATTTAAAAAAATAATTCAATTAAAATAAAAATATACATATATATATAT